>NC_057391.1:25127819-25339519 GCF_019320065.1 Cervus canadensis
CTTTAAAACTTTTAATTTTATATTGGAGTATAGCCAATTAACAATATTGTGATAATTTCAAATGGACAGCAAAGGGACTCAGCCATACCTATGCGTGTATCCATTTCCCCCCAAAACTTCCCTCCCATCCAGGCTGCCACATACATTGAGCAGAGTTCCCTATGCTATACAGTAGGATCTTGTTGGTTATCCATTTTAAACATAACAGTGGGTGCATGTTGATCCCAAACTCCCTAACTATCTCTCCTCCTGATTGTTTCCCCTGGTAACCATAAATTTGTACTTTAAGTCTGTTTCTGTTTTGCAAATAAGTTCACTTGTATCATTTCTTTTAGATTCCTCATATAAGGGATGTCATATGATATATTTTAGAATCAGTGAAAGAAAGGCTTTGAAATTCCAGGAACTCTTTTTTTTTTTTTTTTTTTTTTTTTTTTTTTTTTTTTTTTTTTTTTTTTTTTTTTTTTTTAGTGGAGTGCAGTTTATTACACGGCGGGCCCAAGGCAGAGTCTCCTCTTAGCCAAGGACCCCGACCAGCATTTGTGAAAATCTTTTATACCCCATGTGTCCAAACCCACTACCCCAATTCCCTTGAGACTTACATAAACAAAGGAAGGGTAAATACAACTACAAACAAAGGAAGGGTAAATACAATAACCCCATCATTCACGTGTTATGTGTTCAAACAGTCAATAATCAATAAGCCCGCAGTTACATTCCAGACAGTTAATAACTGATAAGCCTGTGCTTACATTCTGATAGATAGTGTCCGGAGGCAGGGGTGATTAGTGTCTGTTTTCTCTTCTTCAAGATTGCCCTGCCCAGAGGGGGGTCTTATCCTTCCATTGTCATTCCCACAGGCGCTAAGCACAGAGTTCAGAGTCCACTGGAGAGGTGGCCGTGCACGATCAGCACAGACAGGCCTGAGATGGAGTCCAGGCCCTATGAATTCCTTCTTCATTCCCCCCTCTTGATGCTCTTAGTTTCCATAACGAGCATCATTTATTGAGATATATTGTACCTTAGCCCTCCTGCCACCCACATGAGAGAATGCTATCAACCTCTGGGTTACAAAATTCACAAGGCATTGTAGGAAGCAGGGCCCACAAAGCAGTATGATCAAGATTACTCTAACAACAGTTCATTAGACATGGCTTTCACTTCATTTTGCATATCCTCCAAGGCAGCAGATACATCTTCAGACAGGTCAGGGATGTACACACCATTCGCCAAAGTCCCTCCTTGGGCTGCTGTGAGTATGTCTAATGCCATCCTATTTTGAATTACTGCCTTCCTCATCTGAATCTGTTCTTCGTTCAAAGCTTGAATGGCTTTAGTACTGTCTAAGAGGGCCTGTTTAATGAAATTAGTTAAGGCCTCTACCTTAACCATGATATCCGTTGTCCCTACAGAGGGTATAAACAAGGCAGCAAGATAGTCATACCATTGGAACACAGATCGTGTCCATCTTGCATGCAGATAAGGCAGGTTTACTGGAGGCTGGTGTAGGCTAGGCTTAATTCTGCCATGAGCGAAAGCAAATCCTAATGTGCAACGCCGCACCCAGCCAACTGGTAACCATGGTCATAAGTTAAGCCCACAGAGCCACTGGGTCCCACTGGGGGCTACCCAGTGGATTCCAGGATTATATTTCCAGTCGGAACCAGGCCACTGAGCAGACTGATTGGGGTGATAGGTAACTTCCAAGATTTGTTTACATTGTTCAGGGCACAAATAACAATTCTTTTGGGTCTAGGGGATGGTCTCCAAATCCAACTTTCTGTTCTTTTTGTTCCCAGCAAATAGTAGCAGGGGCAATCAACTGTCCTTTCTCAGGAGTCATCCAGAAATATTCATCCCAGACCTGGTAGTATTGCTCAAGGCACCGGGAGGCCTGTCCCCCTTTTGTAAGGGAGCCCTTTTCCTCTTTAATTCTCATATATGAGGTATAAGCCTTTGTTATCTCCGTAAGGCTGGTGTTCATGTTAAATGTAACCCTATGTCCCTGGCCCATTGATGGCTTCTTCTAACACCAGAGGGCAAAGAAAGGTTATGGTTGGTGAGAGAGAGGAAAGTTCCTTTCTGTTGTTAAAGTCCCCATAACGGAGTGACGATACCCACCAGGGGAGTCTGTCTATTACTGACAGGGGCATAGCCCCACATACCCAAGTTCAGAATTGCATTGGTGAGGCCGAGCAGCAGGAGTCGTTTACCCAGCTCCATCCTGTAGAGGGCTCGTCTGGGACCTAGTTTTCTTCTTCCTCCTCAGAATGATCTTGGTTTCCCGTGGGTCGGTGGGGTCCTTCTGGGTGGTCCACTCGGCGTCCTCCGGGTCAGCGTGGTATGTCTTCTTTGCTCTGGTGTGATGGATCAAGGGACAATACCTGCAACTTTAACTGCAGTAGGGGTAGTTAGAATAACATAAGGGCCCTTTCACCAAAGGGCTAGCAAATCATGTTTCCAATCTTTGACCCATACTTGGTCACCAAGTGTAAACTCATGAATCTGTTCCCCAAGGGGGAACGGCACCCTTTCTTGTACAAACTTAGTTACCCGATTTATTACCTTACCCAGTTCCATCTGCTGTGAAATCCTATCCCCCCTTACCTGAGGCAAATTTGTTGACACCTGTTTTATTATGGGAGGAGGCCTCCCATACACAATTTCGTGCGGAGAATAGCCTTGGGACTGTGGGGTCATCCTGAGTCTGAGCAGAGCCATTGGGAGCAAGTCCACTCAGGAGCAGTCAGTCTCTCTGATCCACTTGGAGAGTCTCTTTAAGTGTCCGGTTTGTTCATTCCACCATCTCAGAACTCTGGGCCTCCTCTTTGTAGATCTGTGCCTTCTTCTTCGACACAAGGTAACCTGCTTCCGTCAACAGCTGGAGCAGTGCATTTGTCCCTTTCCAGCATTTTTCCTTGGTCTCAGGCAGCCAGCAGCAGGTCATCCCCCTATTGTAGGAGCTGACATCCATACTCTTCCGGATGGAATGAGTCCAGATCAGAAGCCAAGGCTTCCCCAAAGATGGCTGGGAAGTTTTTAAACCCTTGTGGGGGAGTCCAGATGAGCTGTTGTTCGGTGCTCCCCACTGGATCTTCCCATTCAAAGGCAAAGATGGGCTGTGATGCTGGGGCGAGGTGTATGCAGAAGAAGGCATCCTTGAGATCTAGGCAAGTGTAAACTTTAGTCCTCGGTGGGAGGAGGCTAAGTAAGGTATAGGGGTTTGGAACAGTGGGATGTAAAGACACAGTAGCCTGGTTGACTAGCCTGAGATCTTGTACAGGCCTATAGTCCTGTCCTCCTTCCCTTTTGACTGGCAGGATTGGCGTATTCCAAGCCGACTGGCACTCTACCAGAATGCCTGCTTGTTTCAATCTATTGATGTGGGGCAATATGCCGGTTCAGGCCTCCATCCATAGCGGGTACCGGCACTCTCTAACCAGGATGGTGCCTGGTTTGAGTTCCATTATCACTGGGGCATGATGTTCAGCCAGCCTGGGGGGGGGGGGTTGTCTTCCACCCAGACCTCAGGGAATAATTGAGTTAGCTCTCTCTCATGCTCTTCTGGCCCACCCGGTTCTGCCTTCAGAGGCTCATGCAACCTCCACTCATCTTGGGTTGGTATTGAGAGAGAGGGCAAATAAGTCATAGAGTCCGTCCAGAAGGTGGGCCTCTCCTCAGGGGAGAAAGTCACTTGTGCTCCTAGTTTGGAGAGCAAGTCTCCTCCCAACAGGGGTACTGGGCACTCAGGAATGTAGAGGAATTCATGAATCACTTGGTGCCCTCCCCCCATCTGACATTTTCTGGGCTGGCAAAACGATTTAGTCATCTCTTCTCCGGATACCCCAGTTACAGCGGTAGTCTTTGTGGACAGAGGTGCCACAGGTTTTGTTACTACCGACAGTTCTGCTCCTGTATCCACCATGAAGTCAATGTTTTGGTCCCCCACTTTTACGGTTACCATGGGCTCTCAGGGACCTGATATCTCTGAGCCCTGGCAGCCCTAGTTAATTTCCAGGTCAGCAAGCCCCACAACTGCGGGAGCTTTCTCTTCCTTGCCTTAGGGCATTCATTCTTCCAGTGGCCAAAAGCTCGGCGCCGGGCACACTGGTTTGGCTGTAACGGGCCCAGGGCCTCCCTTGGGACCAGCTGAAGGACTGTCCTGTCCCTGGGGCAGATGAGGTTTTCCGGAGGGCCCGAGATAGACTTTCCCAGAGCAGCAGCTAGCACTGTTAAGTCTCTTGTCTGTTCTCTTTTATTCCCTCCGGCTCTCTGGCAGAGCGCAGTCTCTGCTTAATTCCAACATCTCCCTCCCCCTCTTGTCAGTACTCACCGGGAGAGGCGGGTATAGCTTGGGCGGTTCGGTTGGAGCGGATCCTGGAAGTGTTGGCCAGAGGCTTCTGTCACCGGGATCGGAGCCTGCTCAAACGGCGGCTCTACGAACTCCTGGAAAGCTGGCGGAGGAGCAGTGGCTGTTGCAGAAACTTCACCTGGCCCTGGATCGGGCATTAAGGCAGCCTCCAGTCCTGGTGAAGCACTGGGAGGCAGGCGTGTCATTATCCAGCATGGGGGAGGGGTCAGGTCATCCCCGTCCAAATCCTGTAGAATTTCCTTTTTTATCATCAGTCAATTTTTGTGCCCTTAATATTTTTCCCTTTCCCTTCTGGATACAGAACCTTGTCCAAGTAGGAGGGTCTCAAGCTAACCCTAGCCATGAGTCAATAGATGGATATTGATCCAGGTGTCCTGGCTCTCCTGTGACTACTGTATAGACTGCTTCCACTATTTTTAAGTTCACGGTGTTCTCTGGTGGCCATCCTGCTCCCATAGGGGTCCATTCGACCTCACAGAGTATGTGGAGGCAGTTAGGCTTCATCTTCACCCCATAGTCTCCTCCTAATCCCTTCTTTAAATTTTTAATCATGCACTCCAATACAGTTGCCTTAGATTCACTTTCTCCCATCTTGCTTACCTTCTCGGACCTTCTTCTACTTTTCCTTTTCGTTCTGTCTACGAAGTTCTCAGTACCCTATGTACTTCTGATATTTCCACTCAGTGACACTTAAATTGCCATTCTGCCTCCTTCCTAATTAGGGCGAGAAGAGCCTTACCTGCCATATCCCAGAGGGAGAAGGGGGATCAGCGTGTCTTCACCTGCTGGTCAGCACAGCTGAACCAGAACATCACATGGTCCGAGACTGTTTCTCCCTTAAAGTCCATTCTGCCTTGGTGGGCTTGATCAGGTGCAGATGAAAACACAGATGGGTTAAATATCTCATGTCCCAGGCCATCTCCAGAAAAGCCAATTCATACTCACTTCTGTATCCCCCTCCTTCTAGCCTAACAGTTCTGAGGGGGTCAAGAATTTCACAGCAGACAGGACACCTCCTGGGGGAGGGCAGAATACGAGCATACAAGGACCAGTTTCCTATCCTAAAAATCCCCTGGCGATCGCTTGGTAATAATTTTCCCCGAGACGGCATGGAAACACCTCCTAAATGACCTTCACAAATTTCCTTCCTAAACCCTAGCACACTCGTCGACCTGTGTACCAAGCAATCGCCACCTGCCTATTCCAGGCTCCTGTGGGTCCCCGCTCCTTCTAGCCCCTCCCAGGGGGGTGATCAGGCCCCCTCTTCCACCCTGCTGGGTGGGTTCCTCCTCACCTGAGCGCTCAGTTCCCTGCTGCCGTCCACTACCTGCCAAAGCGAAGAAACCGGGCTTTGAAAGGCTGAATTCTTCCAGAGGGGCGAGGCGCCTTCCCCCCTCTAGGAGATTCAAGCTACAAAGCCTCGGGGTGGCCTCAAATGAGACCTGTCTCCTCAAAGCGAGGAGTTTCCCGGCCAATGCACCAAATGTTATAGCCACGCTTGCCGGGAAACAGACTCACTCAGAAGGACAATGCAGATAGTGGAGTGCAGTTTATTACACCGGCGGGCCCAAGGCAGAGTCTCCTCTTAACCAAGGACCAAAGGGTAGATTTCTTATAAAGCTAAACATAGTCTTACCATATGTCCAGCGATGGCACTGTTTGATATTTGCTGAAATGAATTGAAAATTTATATCCAAACAAAAATCTGCATATGAATGTTTATAGCAGTATTATTCATAATTGACAAAACTTGGAAGCAACCAAATGCCCTTCCACAAATGAGTGATATATACAGACAATGTAATATTATTTAGCAATAAAAAGAAATGGGCTATCAAACCATGAAAAGAATGGTAGAACTTTAAATGCATATTGCTAAACCAATCTGAAATGGCAATAAACTATATGATCTCAACTATATGACTGTTTGGAAAAGGCAAGGCTGGAGATGGTAAAATAGATTAATGGTTGCCAAGGGAAGGTTAGGGGCTAAGAATAAATCAATTGAGCATTGAGGACTTTTTGTGAGTATAACTATTCTGCATGATTATATGATGATGGATACATGTCATTATATCCTTCTCAATACCCATAGAATGTACAACACAAAGAATGTAGTGTAATGTAAACTGTCAGTCAGTCAGTCAGTTCAGTTGCTCAGTTGTGTCCAACTCTTTGCAACCCCATGGACTGCAGCACGCCAGGCCTCCCTGTCCATCACCAACTCCCAGAGAATGCTCAAACTCATGTCCATGGAGTGACGCCATCCAACCATCTCATACTCTGTCATCCCCTTCTCCTGCCCTCAAACTTTCCCAGCATCACGGGCTTTTCCAATGAGTCTGTTCTTCACAACAGGTAGCCAAAGTACCGGAGTTTCAGCTTCAGCATCAGTCCTTCCAATGAATATTCAGGACTGATTTCCTTTTGACTGGACGGTGGGATCTCCTTGCAGTCCAAGGGACTCTCAAGAGTCTTCTTCAACACCACAGTTCAAAAGCATCAATTCTTCAGTGCTCAGCTTTCTTTATAGTCCAACTCTCACATCCATACATGACCACTGCAGAAACCATAGCCTTGGCTACACAGACTTCTGTTGGCAAAGTAATGGCTCTGCTTTTTAATATGCTGTCTTAGTTGGTCATAATTTTCTTCCAAGGAGCAAACATCTTTTAATTTCATGGCTGCAATCACCATCTGCAGTGATTTTGGAGTCCAAAAAATTAAGTCTGTCACTGTTTCCACTATTTCCCCATCTATTTGCCATGAAGTGCTGGGACAGGATGCCATGATCTTAGTTTTCTGAATATTGAGTTTTAAGCCAACTGTAAACTTTAGTTAATAATAATGTATCACTATTGGTTCATCAGTTGTAGCAAATACACCACTCTATGGCAAGATGTTAATGTAGGAGGACTTTGGGGAGGGCATGTGAGGAGGAATATGGGGATTCTATGCATAATTTTTTGTAAATCTAAAACTGTGCTAAAAACTAAAGTTTATTCACTTAAAAAATACCAATTGAGATTTTCCAGTCTAATTTGGCACTATTTTGAAACTCCCCTAATTTGCTCAACTATCAGTTCACTATTTCTCAAAATTCCAAGTATGACAAGTGGCAAAGATGATGGTTCTCAAACTTATATTGGTGCCAAAAAGTCATTTATATAACATGCAATAACTCAATGAACATCCAAAGCAAACCTAAAATTCTCTAATCTTTGAGAAAAAAGAATATATTTTCAGAGTAAAAAGTTACTGCTCAATATCATATTGAATTTTTCAATTTCTCAGTAACTCTTCTGCAAATTGTAATAATTTACCCTTGGGAAAACCAATGTGCACAGAAGATCTGGTTTCCACTAGAAGAAATTATGGACAATATCCAGTCCTGCTAATTGACTTCCTTTCTAATGGTATGAACTATTTTTAACTCTCTGTATTAAGAAATGAAGAAATGGTGGCAATTCAAAAAGACTATTAACTTTCTGTGTGCTTCAGTCTCTTGCAGCTGCTGCTGAGTGAAGTGTGCAACTGAGCAGGTACCTAGAAAACCTGTTCTCCAAAGCCTAGCAACTGGTTCCAGTTTACTTCCAAATCTTCCTTCCTCTATCTCCGGTTTTGTTTTGAATGATTTTCACTAACATTTTTTTATATCCTCCTGGTCTCATTTTCATTATTTCAATTGTATTGTGAGGTGAATTTATCAAACAGCACTTATCTTTATTAAATTGATCTGTGAAGGGGCTTTAATTTTCCATTCTTTTTCTCTCCGAAATTAGATTCATGGAAATAAAAATTTATGTCTTAGCTATTTCATTCCAACAGACCACAATATGGCAGAGCAAGCTATCTTTATTTTTGGAAAGAACTGAATATCAAGTCTTAAAAATCATTAAAATTACTAAAAAAATAAAAGTTTATTGAGTACTCATTATGTACCAGAGTATGCTCTGATGTTTTCCATTTATTACTTCGCTTAATCCTCACAACAACACTATAAGGTAAGTACTATTATCATCCTTATTTTACAGATGAGGAAACTGAGGAAAAGAGAAATGAAATAACTCACCCAAGGACAACCTAACTAATAAATCAAGGAGATGGAGAACTGAACCCAGGTAGTCTGGTCCCAGAATCCATGCTCTTAGTTATGACATTATACTATTTATGAAATTGTTCTTATATTATTTTTCCTATTGCTTTCACTAATTTCAAATTTTTCTTAGAAATTAGAATTTCTTGTAAAATATAGAAACAAGAGGTAATATTTAGGAAAAAATATAAAATTATCTGAAACCCTACAAACTAAAGATCTTGAAGTATATAGTCTAAATATTTCCATACACATTTACTTTATATGCAGTGTTTTGTACTCTATAATCTCTTTTAACTTAATGACAAATTATGTATTTGGGTTAGTTTATCTGAACTTCTAATTTATTATATGTGCATCAAAAATGTTATGATAATAAATCCAAAAGTATTTAAAACTTTTCTTCCTTATTTATGTAGCAAATTGCTTTTTACAGGAACCTTGCTTATCAAAACTGTACTGTTCTTTTGAATTGCTGATCAAATATCTGATAATGTTTTTCTGCTCAGCAATATTTCTATACTATGTTTTATGTTAATACTCCACTGTAACTGGAGGGAAATTGTCAGATACTCTGTAGTGCCTATAAACATTTTGTTTGAGGCAAAAGAGAAAGGTATCTTTCTAGTTTTATTGTATTAGGTTTAGAATCTAATTGCAAATGTAGGGTGTTGAGATCACTCCGAGAGGCACATGACAGGAAAGTGGCTGGTTTTCAGATTGTCCCATCAGTGTACAAGTATCAGTGAATTCAATTCCTAAAGTCATTTGGTGGAGAGTTGCTCCAAATTCATCACAGGGGCTTCAAGGCCCCTGATTTTGCTTATTAATCACTACCATAAGGATGTTAGTGAAGATTATCCTTTAGTAGTTCCTACATTGTGCCAGAAATAGTGCTATGTATTGGGGCATACAAAATCAACTAACAGCTCCTTTCCTTGAAAATCTTAACTGAAAATAGAGAACTAATATACAAAAAAACTCTAATATATTTTATTATAAAGAATACATAAGATATAACTAACAATAGTTTATAGAGAGAAGCTATTTACTCTGGTTACAGTCTTCAATAAATTTTCCAGAGTAGGTGACATTTAATGCATGTCTTAAAGAATAAAGGGAAAAGGGACAAATAAATTCCATATGTCACTGTATTTTTTCACATTTCTCTGTCTTTGCATATGTTTTTATTTGGGTTATTCCTGGTCATCACAAAGCAGAACCATTAAGGCTTTTGAGACTTTGGTTGACATTCTAACTCTGCCAGTTAGGAGCTATATAAACCAGAGCAGGCTATCAAATAATGGTGATGAAATGTATTTGCCTATAAAGTGGGAGAAGTATAACTTATTTCTTCTGATGTTATGAGGATTTGAGAGGATATGGGTAAAACTATCTAGCACAAATATTGCTTCCCTTTTCCCTTTAGGCATCACATTAACATTGAATGCAGGAACAAAGGGGCCAGGAAAAGAGCCTTCTACATATGAAGCTTTGTATTTTAATCTGGGAAAGAAAACTTTCCCCAGAAGACATTATTCTATATGTCATTGTACAAATCTAGGTTACATGCTCCTCATAAACCAGTTCATGGCCAAGTGACACTGGATTATCATGCTTCATCTGGGGATGAGGATAAGGATTTACCCTCTTTCAAAATTGAGAAATCTCTACCAAATACCTAAATAGGTAGGTGTTCCATTATCCAGAAATGGGGAGGGAAGAGGCTTTGGGATGGGCAACATATATAGTAATCAATTGGGGATGAAGGAAATGGGTTGACTGATGCTTCTAGATCCATAGGGAAATCTAGTATACTTGGAGGTGCTGGCTTTGAAAAGCATAGAGCAGCTCTTGGAGCATGTACTCTGAAAGTTCTACAGCTCTTGATTCAAGCTCTGGCTTTGCTACTTATCTTCCTGGGGCTCAGTTTCTTCACTGGTGAAATGAGGGTAATAAAACTGAACATATCTTAAGGAGACATTAGGAGGTTTGTACTCCTAACATACTTTGATAATGTACTTACAATTACTTGAGTGTAGAAGACATTCAAATGTTAGCTGTGATCATGGCTGATTCTTAATTATCATCATTTACCATTATTTACACTCAGCCAATATTTTATTTTTAGTTTCTCATTAATTAACATATTTATTAAAAGTGGTCATGGACAAAGAAGATATCATACCATAAACCAAGTATTATAATTATTAAGTCCTGTGCACCTGAGTTCCATTTGAATTTTAAAAGCCGATGGTAAGGACTGATTAAATATGTTCAAGTGTTTTTGTCCTGGTGATCTCAATAAGCTCAAAGAAGCTTGAGAATATTAATGGACTAAGAAATGTTTAGATTAGAGCATACAGAATTAGTGTGAAAGTTGTATTAAACTATTAATACAACTATCAATAGTTGTATAACAGAAGAGGAGATGGTTATTTAGTGTGAGAACACTTAGTTTTGAGAAAAAATAAATTAAAAAGAGACTTAACTATGGGATGTTAACTCATTTTGGTTCTATCTGCAAAAATTACAGTCACAATTTTACCTTCAGATATCATCTATATCACAATGAATTTGTTGCTAACCTTATTTCTTCTAAATTCTTAAGCTTCTCCTCTCAATCAATTATGTCTAATTTAATTACCAATAAAATAGATAATCTATGTCTGAACCAGTGATACTTACTCTTTTTAATTTTTATCAGGTCACTTGAAAATCAGCTCTTCTGTCCCTGTCAATGGGTGGACTAAATGACTCTATGGTCAATGAGTTTGTGTTATTGGCCCTTTCTTGCTCTTGGGAGAAAAGGCTTTTTCTTATTTTGATATGTTCTTTGCTCTACTTAGGGGTCATCTTGGGAAACCTTTTTATTTTGTTTTTAGTAATTTTTGATTCTCACTTACATTCTCCTATGTACTTCCTACTTGCCAACCTGTCCCTCATTGATGTGGGCCTTTCCTCTACCACAGTCCCCAAGATAATCACAGACCTCTTAAATGAAGACAAAATAATACCTTTCCAAAGTTGTATGACACAGATATGCTTCATCCACACCATAGGAGGAGTGGAGATGGTGTTACTCATAGCCATGGCATTTGATAGGTGCACAGCAATATGTAAGCCTCTTCACTACTTGAAAATCATGAACCCTAAAATATGTGTCTCATTTGTAATCACTGGCTGGGTAATTGGGGTGATCCATGCTATGTCTCAATTTTTATTTGTTATAAAATTGCCATTCTGTGGGCCTAATGAAGTAGACAGCTTTTATTGTGACTTTCCTAAGATTATAAAACTTGCATGCACAGATGGAGCCAAGCTTGAATTTATTGTTACTGCCAACAGTGGCTTCATGAGCATGGGCACCTTCTTCCTGCTAATCCTTTCCTATTCCTTCATTTTGGTCACTGTCTGGAAACGTTCTTCAGGAGACTTGTCCAAGGCATTTGTCACTTTGTCATCTCACATCACTGTGGTTTTTTTGTTTTTCACTCCATGCATGTTTCTCTATGTCTGGCCTTCTCCTCCACCATCACTTGATAAAAATCTGTTCATTGTTGACTTTGCTATTACTCCTGTGTTGAATCCTGCCATCTATACACTGAGGAACAAAGACATAAAGGTAGCAATAAAAAGATTGCTCAAAAAGATATTCTATTCCAGATTTTGTTGACCACAACATTTTTTTGAAGCTTGAAAACTGTATATCCAACTACCCATCTCCACTTAGGCACCTCAGATTTATCATACCCAGAATAAACTCATCATCTGCCATCCTATATCTGCTACTACTTTACCTGTGGAGTATAAGACCATTACCATCATGGGAAATGTAAATATATTATACTAAGAATTGACATCCTTACAGAGAACAGCATGATCTCTGTAGCAAGAAAATTTTGAATTTTGGGTTATTTTTCAAATAAAAAGATATAATAATATTGCTTCTGTTATTCATGAGGTGTAAAAATAACCTGTAAATGTGTTGTGATTAATGTTAAGAATCACCACATTGAATTGCTATATTTGTAGTTGCAATGATTTTACTTATTATCTAAAAGAGACAAAATCTGACTGCAAGTAGTTTATTTGGAAAGGTTTCCTAGAACACAATTTTTCAGAAGTGGGAACATGAAACAACAAAGAGAAGATGCCAATAAAGGGTATATTAATTGGTATCTTACCACTATACACAAATGGGGGGAAATCCTGCTGTGATCCTCTAAAAACTGTATAGAGTCGATGACGTACAGTTGTCCCATCTGAGATGCAAGGAAGCTGTTTATTTCTGTACTAGTATAGCTCTCACAGGGACTTCCCTGTAGCTCCAATGGTAAAGAATCTGCATGCAATGCAGGAGACCAGGGTTTGATCCCTGGGTCAGGAAGATCCTCTGGAGAAGGGAATGGCAATCCACTCCAGTATTCTTGCCTGGAGAATCCCATGGACATAGAAGCCTAGCAGACTACAGTCCTTGGAGTTACAAAGAGTCAGACATGACTGAGCAACTAACACACACATAGCTCTGAGGCATTAACTCCATGGCAGTTCTAGGCTTCTCTACACAGTGGTTTGAACAATTTGATAGCCAGGAAAATGTCTTCAGTAGAAAGTTTCTGGAACTTATAGCATTGCAGAAACAGTAATCGAGAAACCAAGCACCACACTCAGAAAGTTGGAGAACTCAGGTTTATTATGCCGGTGGGCCCAGAGGAGATAACACTCCAAGCTCTGAGCCCCAAACAAAGGGGTTACAGAGTTTTTATAGACAGACTATAGTGGGCAACACTAGATGTTAATAGACTGGTTTAAACTAAGGGGCTTCACGCAGTCAGGACGGGGAGGGGGATGCCTGACCTTTACACGGACAGGCATGATTAAGCAGATTTGCAGGGGCTGGGCAATAGCAAAGAGCAGGACAAGGGTGAGTGAGATAAGCTCCAGGTCCTAGTATTGTTAAGTCCCCACTTTCTGAGACTATGTGTCTACATAATCCAGACTTTGCAAGGAGTGAGCTGAGTTACAGAGGCAGAACGAGCAGGATGTTATGTAAAATTTTAACTTTTCCTCTTCAATAATAGAAAACAATGTACATTCTTGGAAATGTTAAGTGCAGAGGGACATGCATGAGGTGCTAAGAGCATCGGATGTCTTGCTTAGAGGCGTTCATATCCCATGTAAGCTCACCCCATCATTAATTTTTCAAGCACAAGAGTGTAAATGGAACAAGTGTTAATTAGTCTGTCATTGCACATGCACCTAGGATGATATTCATCATCTTTTTTTAATGTTTTTATTTTTTTTTTACTGAAGCATAGTTGATTTACATATTATATAATACTTTCAGTGTACAGCATAGTGCTTCAGTATTTATGCAGGTTATACTCCATTACAGGCTATTACAAGATAAAATGGCTATAATTCCTTGTGCTGTACAGTTTATTCTATTGTTTATCTATTTTATACAAAGTAGTTTGTATCTGATATCCATCAGCTTCTTCCTCCACAACCCTTTCTAGATCATCCTTACCTTTATCCATCACTTTTGCTGATCAGGATTACTTGCCCAGATTCCTATCTTCCTACTTGAGCAGTCTGAGTCCAAGTCCATAATCTTCTCAGACTGTAATTTCTTTTTTTTATTTATTTATTTATTTTTATTAGTTGGAGGCTAATTACTCTACAATATTGTAGTGGTTTTTGCAATACATTGACATGAATCAGCCATGGATTTACATGTGTTCCCCATCCCAATCCCCCCTCCCACCTCCCTCCCCATCTGATCCTTCTGGGTCTTCCCAGTGCACCAGCCCCGAGCACTTGTCTCATGCATCCAACCTGGGCTGGTGATCTGTTTCACCCTAGATAGTATACTTGTTTCAATGCTATTCTCTCAGAACATCCCACCCTCGCCTTCTCCCACAGAGTCCAAAAGTCTGTTCTGTACATCTGTGTCTCTTTTTCTGTTTTGCATATAGGGTTATGGTTACCATCTTTTTAAATTTCATATATATTCATTAGTATACTGTATTGGTCTTTATCTTTCTGATTTACTTCACTCTATATAATGGGCTCCAGTTTCATCCATCTCATTAGAACTGATTCAAATGAATTCTTTTGAATGGCTGAGTAATATTCCATGGTGTATATGTACCACAGCTTCCTTATCCATTCGTCTGCTGATGGGCATCTAGGTTGCTCCCATGTCCTGGCAATTATAAATAGTGCTCGATGAACATTGGGGTGCACGTGTCTCTTTCAGATCTGGTTTCCTCAGTGTGTATGCCCAGGAGTGGGATTGCTGGGTCATATGGCAGTTCTATTTCCAGTTTTTTAAGGAATCTCCATACTGTTCTCCATAGTGGCTGTACTAGTCTGTATTCCCACCAACAGTGTAAGAGGGTTCCCTTTTCTCCACACCCACTCCAGCATTACTATAAAACTCCTAGAGAAGAACATAGGCAAAACACTCTCTGACATAAATCACAGCAAGATCCTCTATGACCCACCTCCCAGAATATTGGAAACAAAAGCAAAACTAAACAAATGGGACCTAATGACACTTAAAAGCTTTTGCACAACAAAGGAAACTATAAGCAAGGTGAAAAGACCGTCCTCAGAATGGGAGAAAATAATAGCAAACAAAGCAACAGACAAAGGATTAATCTCAAAAATGTACAAGCAACTCCTGCAGCCCAATTCCAGAAAAATAAACAACCCAATCAAAAAATGGGCCAAAGAGCTAAACAGACATTTCTCCAAACAAGATATACAGATGGCTAACAAACACATGAAAAGACTCTCAACATCACTCATTATCAGAGAAATGCAAGTCAAAACCACAACGAGGTACCATTACACGCCAGTCAGGATGGCTGCTATTCAAAAGTCAGGCTGTAATTTCTACAGCTGCTCATTTAAAGTTATCATCCATTACTGTTGATGCAAGTGTAGTAGCACTATATTTATTCATGATAATGAAGATTAATTATCCCTAGTGTGATAGAAACTTGTTTCTTTGTCTGATGACCTACTAACACAAGAAAATCAAAATGACCAGAGAACTACCAAAATTTTAGGTTTATTGGAATGCTTACTCTATCCTCAGAAGGAGCACTTTCCCAACCCCATAGAGGTCAAAGTTGTAGGTCCAGAGAGCTCAAGTGCTCCAATGAAGTGATGGTGAATGAAGCTACTCACCATCTACCCTTGGCTCCCAAATCTATGCACTCTGGGGCACAATACTTTATAATATCTAATGGTTGAAAGTTAAAACACAGAGTGCCATTTCCAAACTGGGACTAACTTGCATCTTAATCTATACCTTTAAAAAGCTATTCCCACATTCTATGAGCTGACAACTCCTGTTCACTGAAGCACCAGTGGATCACTTGATTGTGTGCTCGTCTCTACTTTCTTTCTTGTCAACGTATTCCTTTGTCCTAAGCAATGTCATGAAGGACATTAAGCATTCTATGTGTGTTCGGATCACCTAATGGCCAAGGTACTGCTGTAAGAGTAGTCAAAGCCATACCTGGAAAATAAATGCATCCCAGAAAAACAATCTGTTGTTCTTCCAACATGGAAGGGATTCAATGTAAATAACTTGCCATTAAGTTGCTGATAAAATGACTAAATAGATGGAACCACATCAAGCATTGAGCATTCATCCATGTGCTTCTGAAAAGTCAAACATTTAAAGGTGGCTATAGCTAGAACTAGCTTTCTGAGAAGCAACCATGCTGAAAGAACTCAGAAAGACTTCATTCTCACCATTTATAACTATTTCATTCATGGGCCCATTGTACAAGAAAAAAACCCACAGAAGGACTTCATCCTTGTCTTTTAAAACTTCTTCATTCATGGGCCATTATGCAAGCACTGGAGTGCCTAATCCAGGTTGCCAACTCTGCTATTTAACACTATTCTTGGGCTACAATAAGATAAGGAACATAAAATAAGATGTATACAAGTCTTTCTTCCTGTCTTCCGGCTAAAGGAGAAATTATATCACATCTCAATATGGCCCAAGTATAACTATCACTATCCATTTTAAGTGACAATGTCACAGTTATACAGAAATGATAAAATTGACTCACACTTCTGAGGATAAATATTATAGACAAGAATCACTTGACAATTTCTAGCAAAGTGCTAGGTTGACTCCTATTTTTGCTTTCCCTAAACACACAAAATAGAAAGATTCAGTTCAGTTCAGTCACTCAGTCATGTCCGACTCTTTGCAATCCCAGGGACTGCAGCACACCAGGCCTCCCTGTCCACCAACTCCTGGTGTTTACCCAAACTCATGTCCATTGAGTCGGTGATGACATCCAACCATCTCATCCCCTGTTATCCCCTTATCCTCCGGCCTTTAACCTTTCCCAGCATCAGGGTCTTTTCCAATGAGTCAGGTCTTTGCATGAGGTGGCCAAGGTATTGAAGTTTCAGCTTCAACATCAGTCTTTCCAATGAATATTCAGGACTGAGTTCCTTTAGGATGGACTGGTTGGGTCTCCTTGCAGTCCAAGGGACTCTCAAGAGTCTTCTCCAACACCACAGTTCAAAAGCATCAATTATTCGGTTCTCAGCTTTCTTTAAGTCCAACTTTCACATCCATACACGACTACTGGAAAAACCATAGCCTTGACTAGATGGACCTTTGTTGGCAAAGTAATGTCTCTGCTTTTTAATATGCTGTCTAGTTTGGTCATAACTTTCCTTCCAAGGAGTAAGCATCTTTTAATTCAAGGCTGCAATCCCCATCTGCAGTGACTTTGGAGCCCAAAAAATAAAGTCTGCTATTGCTACCACTGTTTCCCCATCTATTTGTCATGAAGTGATGGGACCAGATGCCATGATCTCAGTTTTCTGAATGTTGAGCTCTAAGCCAACTTTTTCACTCTCCTCTTTCACTTTCATCAAGAGGCTCTTTAGTTCTTCTTCACTTTCTGCCATCAGGCTGGTGTCATCTGCATATCTGAGGTTATTGATATTTCTCCTAGCAATCTTGATTCCAGCATGTGCTTCTTCCAGCCCAGCGTTTCTCATGATGTACTCTGCATATAAGTTAAATAAGCAGGGTGACAATATATAGCCTTGACGTACTCCTTTTCCTATTTGGAACCAGTCTGTTGTTCCATGTCCAGTTCTAATTGTTGCTTCCTGACCTGCATACAGGTTTCTCAAGAGGCAGGTCAGGTAGTCTGGTATTCCCATCTCTTTAAGAATTTTCCACAGCTTATTGTGATCCACACAGTCAAAGGCTTTGGCATAGTCAATAAAGCAGAAATAGATGTTTTTCTGAAACTCTCTTGCTTTTTCAATGATCCAGAGAATGTTGGCAATTAGATCTCTGGTTCCTCTGTCTTTTCTAAAACCAGTTTGAACATCTGGAAGTTCATGGTTCACGTATTGTTGAAGCCTGGCGTGGAGAATTTTGAGCATTACCTTACTAGCGTGTGAGATGACTCAATTGTGTGGTAGGTTGAGCATTCTTTGGCATTGCCTTTCTTTGGGATTGGAATGCAAACTGACCTTTTCCAGTCCTGTGGCCACTGCTGAGTTTTCCAAATTTGCTGGCATATTGAGTGCACCACTTTCACAGCATCATCTTTTAGGATTTGAAATAGCTCAACAAGAATCCCATCACCTTCACTAGCTTTGTTCCTGGGATGCTTCCTAAGGCCCAATTGACTTCACATTCCAGGATGTCTGGCTCTAGGTGAATGATCACACCATCATGATTATCTGGGTCATGAAGATCTTTTTTTGTACAGTTCTTCTGTGTGTTCTTGCCACCTCTTCTTAATATCTTCTGCTTCTGTTAGGTCCATACCATTTCTGTCCTTTATTGAGCTCATCTTTGCATGAAATGTTCCCTTAGTATCTAATTTTCTTGAAACGATCTCTAGTCTTTCCCTTCTATTTTTTTCTTCTATTTCTTTGCACTGATCACTGAGCAAGGCTTTCTTATCTCTCCTTGCTAGTCTTTGGAACTCTGCATTCAAATGGGTATATCTCTCCTTTTCTCCTTTGCCTTTAGCTTCTCTTCTTTTCACAGCTGTTTGTAAGGCCTCCTAAGACAGCCATTTTGCTTTTTTGCATTTCTTTTCCTCGGGGATGATCTTGATCCCTGTCTCCTGTACAATGTCATGAACTTCGGTCCATAGTTCATCAGGCACTCTGTTTATCAGATCTAGTCCCTTAAATCTTTTTCTCACTTCCACTGTATAATCAAAAGGGATTTGATTTAGGTCATACCTGAATGATCTAGTGGTTCTCCCTACTTTGTTCAGTGTCAGGAAGCATTTAACAAAAGGCTTCCTGTGTGCTGTTTTGGATCTGTCAGGAACCCTCTGGCCTTTATTGATTCCTGAATATTCAGGAATTAAGAGGAGAGGCACGCCTTTCCCGGGCTGAGGAATCCAGGCATTTCTCATCACAGTGATAAGTACCCTCTTCCTTTTTATGAGCCATACGGTAAAAGTTGATTGTTTGCAGCTCTCTCTTTGATAGGGATCATCTTATGTTTTGTAAGTCTGGAATTTTAATCTTTATCTTTGCTGAGAATAACTACAGTATATATGCCCACACCATGTTGATTAAAACACCTTTGCTCCATCAGAGCTTTGGTCCCCTTGTCTGTCTGCCTGTCTTTCTTTCTCTCTTTCTTTCTTTCTATTCCTTCTCTCTTTCTCCCTCTCTCTATCTCTGGCTAATTTCTTGGAGCGCGGAGGCCCGCTGAGCTCACTTTCTTGCCAGGGCTTCTAAGACCCTCTGGGGAAGGCGCACTGTGCCTTCACCCACTTGAGAGGGCGCCTGGTGCCTACGTGAAGCAGCGCGAGCCCTAAGAACAGGGCTGTATTGGCTTTCCGCGTAAACCAGGGGACATCAGCCTCTTTCTCTCTCTTACTCTCCGGACCGCCAGGTTCCGGTCCATTAAAAGACCATCAAGCGCTATCAGCCTCTTTCTCTCTCTTACTTTCTTATCGTCGACTCCGGACCACCAGGTTCCGGTCCATTAAAGGACCAACAGTTCAATTTAAGTCTGAATTTGGCAATAAGGAAGAAAATAATGAGAAGGAGGAAATAAATGGAATATCAGTTCCAGAAACAAGAAAGAAAGAAAGAAAGCGCTAAGTCAAGTCCAACTCTTTTGATCCCATGAACTGTAACCTGCCAGGCTCCTCTGTCCATGTGATTCTCCAGGCAAATACTGGAGTGGGTTGCCATTTTCTTCTCCAGGGAATCTTCCTGACCCAGGAATTGAACCCAGGTCTCCCGCATTGCAAGCTAATGCTTTACCAACTGAGCTACATAGGAAGCTCCAGAAGAAAGTCTTCCCTGACCAGGAATTGAACCCCATCCATGGCAGTGAGAGCACCGAATCCTAACCACTAGACCACCAGTGACAGTTATACAGAAATGATAAAACAGACTCACACTTCTGAGGACAAATACTATTGACAAGAGTCATTTGACAATTCCCAGCAAAGTGCTAGATTGATTGCTATATTTGCTTTCCCTAAACACATAAAACAGAAAGATTAACCAATATGATATGAGATGGAGGAAATAAATGAAATATCAGTTCCAGAAACAAACAAATTAGCAATTCCCTAGTGGCTCAGACTAGGAAATTTCCTAGTGGCTCAGACTAGGTAAAGAATCTGCCTGCAATGCAGGAGAACTGGGTTCAATCCCTGTGTCAGTAAGATCCCCTGGAGAAGGGAATGGCAACCCACTCCAGTATTCTTGCCTGGAGAATTCCATGAACAGAGGAGCCTGGTGGGCTAGAGTCAATGCGGTCGCCAAGAGTCGAACATGACTGAGCACTAACACTTTCACTAGGTAGGAAATCTGTGCTGTTGAATATATATTCATGATAATAAAGATACAGTCATTATAATATTTTTTAAAGCCTCAAAGGGATCTAACTTTTATCCCATAATAAAGCTGGATTCTCAAAACAAAGATGGATAAATACATATAATTACAAATAGTTAAACATTTGAACAAGCAAGAAAGTTTGGTTTTTCACCTCACAATCAAAATTACATACATATACAGTATTTCAAACTAATTTGTATCAAAATATTTTAAAATTACCTTATAAATCAACTTTTTAAATGGAGGTGAAATTCATATAACTGTAGCATTTATATGAAATTACTTCATTTTAGCAACAAGTAAAAAATAGAACAGATTGCAAAATAGTTTTTCTTGGATCCATAAGAGAGGGGAGGACAAAGGGAAAATCGCTATTCTTAAGATTAGAGATAAGGAAAAATATAAGTTATCACAGTTTATTGGAGCACAGAAAAACAGAAACTGCTGCAGAAATCAGTGCCAGGGTAGGAAAACCTGAACCATAATGGATGAATTGCTGGAGGCTCAGTGTGGAGTTAAAAATTGTCTGGGAGACCCAGCCATACAAGATCCCAACAATATTTAGTTTGAGGAGTTTGAACATATTCCCACAGAAAATATTTTAGAAAAATACCCTCAGATTTCTAGCAGAGGGAGGGGATAGGAAACATTTTGAAATATATCAGCACACTCTGGTGTGTGTGTGTGTGTGTGTGTGTGTGTGTGTGTGTGTGTGTTTAACAAGCCCTTCCCTCAACAGAAAACAGTTAACTAAAACCTAAGCTATTGAAGTATTATCTGAGCCTAACTGATCTGGGAAAGGGAAATACCCAGCTCCAGCCCACTCTAGCCAATTTGTTTCATCAAAGGAAGGAGAAACAAAACTGAGAAACACTTGTGAAGCTTACAGTCCAGAGGCATGGGGACACTAAAAGACTAAGACCTAATCATAGGACTATTGAACACTTCCCCTTTGCCCACACCTCATCACCAATTAACCAACGCCTTATTTACTGCAGTTTCTTTTCCCCAGTATATCATGTCTAGCCATCAGAGAAAAATTATAAGGCATACCCAATGTAAAAAACATAATTTGAAGAGGTAGAGAAAGCATTAGAACTAGACACTGCAGGGACATCAGAATTATCAGGACTCCACAATGAATAAAGTGAAGGTGAAATAGAGACTTTCCCAGACAAAAAAGTAAAGGAATTTGTTGCATTAGATATGCCATGAAAAATGTTAAAAGGCGTTCTTCAAAGAAAAAGAAAATAATGTAGGTCAGAAACTCAGATCAACATACCAAAATGAAGAGCAGAGAAGAAAGAGGTAAAGGTAAAATAAAATCTTGCATTTTCCTTATTCTTAATTAATCTAATAGATAACAGCTTAAAATGATAGCAACAATGTATTCAATTACATATATGTTTATATGCTTATATCTTATGTTTATATCTTATGCTTATATGTATGCTTACATATAAGAATAATGATTGACAACAATGAGACAAGAAGTGAGAGGAAGGAATTGGGATTATTTGTTATTAATATTATAAGGTATTCACACTATCCACAAGTGATATAATGTTATTTGAAAGTGGACTTAGATTAATTATAAATGTATATTCCAAACTTTAACAATCAAAAAAAGTAAAAGAGAAAAGAAGTATAAATGATATACTAAGAAAGAAGGAGAAGGGGATGACAGAGGATGAGATGGTTGGATGACATCACCAACTCAATGGACATGGGTTTGGGTAGACTCCAGCAGTTGGTGATGGATAGGGAGGCCTGGCATGCTGCGGTTCATGGGGTCACAAAGAGTCAGACAGGACTCAGCGACTGAACTGAGTTGAAGAAAGAAGAGAAAATGGAATCAAGTAAAATGCTCAATTAAAACCACAGAAGGTAGAAACAAGGGTGGAAGACAAAAGTAAAAACAAGGAATCAGGACAAAAAATAGAAAACTATAATAAATATGGTAGATATTAATCCAAATTTTAAATAATCACTTTGAATGTCAGTAGTCTAAGTGTACCAATTAAAAGACAGAGATTATCAAAGTGGATCAAAAAACACAATCCAACTACATGTTGTCTATAAGAAATCCACTTTAAATATAAAAACATCCACTTAAAAGTAAATGGATGGAGGAAAACATACTATGATAACATACATCAAAAGAAAACAGAATGGCTATATTAATTTCATAAAGAACAAACTTCAAAGTAAGGAAAATTATCAGGGATAAAGAAGGATATTACATAATGATAAAGAGGTTCATTCTCAAAGATTACATAGCAATTTTTAAAATATGTTTAACTAAAAACAGAGCATTAAACTACATGAGGCAAAAACTGATAGAACTACAAGGAGGAATAGTGAAATAACAGAGAAGGGCAAATACCATATGATTTCACTCATATGTAGAATATATAAAAAATAAATAAATAAATGAACAAAGCAAACTGAATAAAAACAAACACCCAAAGACAGAGAACAAAATAGTGATTACCAAAAAGGAAGGGTCAGTGGGGAGGGCAAAATGGGTAAATAGGATCAACTTTATGGTAATGGATGAAAACTAAATTTTTAGTGGTTAGCATGCTGCAGGGTATACAAAAGTAGAAACACAATTTATCCACATGAAATTTACATGATGTTATAAACCAACACTGTCTGAATAAAAAATAAAATATACATATCACTAAAATTAAAAATACAATAGATCTTCCAGTTTTATGGAGAAATAAGCATCACTAAGCATAGCATGATGATTTGATTTACTTATATTGTGAAATGATTACCACAATAGGTTTAGTTTCTATCATTTCATATAGATACAATAAAAAGAAAAAAGTAATTTCTCCTTGAACTCAGGATTTATTCTTAATGACTTTTCTATGCACCTTTTAACCATCTTCCTCCAATTCCCCCACCTCCCTAACACCTAGTAACTACAAATATGATTATCTTTTACTATTAATCCAGTGTTTGTTAGATTCCATATATAAGTGAGACCACACAGTGTTTTTCTCTGACTTATTTCACTCAGCATCATGTCTTTAAAGTCCACCCACGTGTGTTTGCGTGTGTATTACACTGGAGTACAGCTGACTGATGATGCTGTGTTACTCTCAGGTGTACAACAAAATGATTCAGTCACAAATACACATTTATCTATTCTTTTTTAAAGTCTTTTCCCATGTAGGTTGGGAATATTGAGCAAATTTCCATGTCCTACACAGTAGTACAGGAAAATCTTTGTTGGTTTCCATGTTGGTTATTCATTTTAAATACAGTAGTATGTATCTGCCAATCACAAACTTCCAATTTATCCCTCCCCACCACTTTTTTTCATTGGTAACCATAAGTATGGGCTTCCCTGGTGGCTCAATGGTAAAAATCTGCCAGCCAATGCAGGCCCCACAGGAGATCTGAATTTGATCCTTGGATCAGGAAGATCCTTTGTCTGGAGGAGGAAATGGTAATCTGCTAGACTATTCTTGCTGGGATAATTGTATGGACAGAAGAGCCAGGTGGGCTATCCAAGAATGCTCAAATTCCTTATACAAAATGGTGTAGTTTTGCATATAACTTACACATATCCTTCCACATACTTTGAATCTTCTAGATTTAAATTTTCTAGATTTTTTTATCATACCTAATATGCTATGTAAATAGAGGACAGCATGTGGCAAATTGGAAGTTTTGCTTTATGGAACTTTCTGGAATTTTTTTCAATATTTTTGATCCATTGTTTGTTGAATCTTCAGATGAGGAAACACAGATGTGGAAGGCCAATTGTATGTACGACATCTTCTATATCCATTCATCCATCAGTGCACACTTAGTAACTTAGTCCATGTCTTGACTACTGTAAAAAATTCTGCCATGAACTTGAGGGTGCATATATCGTTTTTGAATTAGTATTTTTGTTTACTTTGTTATATCCCCCAAAATTAAATTTATGGATTATATGATAGTTCTTGGTTGTTTTTTTGAGGAACCTCTATAATGTTGCATAGGGGTTCCACCAATTTATATTTCTACAAAACAGTTCCCAAGGTTTTCCTTTCCTCCACATTCATTTCAAAACATGCTATGGAATGCTTTTTGATGATAGCCATTCTGACAGGTGCAAGGTGATGTCTTTGTGATTTTGATTTGCAATTCCCTGATGATTAGTGATAGTGAGTATCTTTTCAGGTTATTGTTGGCCATCTACATGTCAGTTAATAGATTAAAAGTACTAAATGGGAATAAGTCAAGAATGGTTATGGGGATACTCCCCTTACATAAAGCCTTTTGCTTGTTTCTGGAAAAAAATATTGATACATAGGGCTCATTCTCTCCCATTCCATGAATAAGAGCACCAGCAAGAACTGTATATGACTTCTCACTCTTTCCCACCTCAGTAACTCTAAGTGAGTTCATGATTCTACATTTTTTGTTTTAAATGGTACTTAAGTCTCACCTACCCAGTACATTATCTTTCTCAATATTGAAGATATTCTTACATTTTCTTTCTTTTCTCATTTCTCATCACCAAGTATCTCTTCTGATTTTTTTCTCTTGGGAAAATCAACATGACTTATAGACCTGGTTCCCAGGGGAAATCAATAAAATGTTTGTTGTTAGGGATCTCAGAAGTGTCATTGGGTCACCAATACTTAGTGTTACTAATTAACTGTATTCCCACTGGGGAAAAATTATATATATATTTTTCCTGGAGGTGATTACACTACAAAGCAGAAATCAAAATTACTAAATTTCTACAAATGCTGCTGTGCAACCTAGAACAGAAGAGGTAGGTCATTAAAATGCTCCTAATATTGAGCAATACCACAGCAATCTCTCTCTCATATTTCTCTTCCCCTTTCTGTCTTTATTTCCTCCTGTCTCCAGTTATTCCAATCCTTTGGACACTATTTCACTAAATTATGCAATGCCTGAAGAAGGGACTGACATTTATGATGACTCTCTTTGGTGATGAGATACTATAACTTAAGGTTATAATTTGGGGTTATAATTTGTCTTTGCTCCTTATGCTAAGTCACTTCAGTCATGTCTGACTCTCTGCAACCCCCGGGATTGCAGCCCACCAGGCTCCTCTGTCCATGGGATTCTCCAGGCAAGAAAACTGGAGTGGGTTGCCAGTTCCTTCTCCATGTTCCTTACAGGAGAGGGAATTTTCAGTCACTAAAGTCTGAATACCAACATTCTGATTTTTCGCTTGAAAAAAATCTACTTTAAAATG
This sequence comes from Cervus canadensis, assembly GCF_019320065.1. Taxonomy (NCBI): domain Eukaryota; kingdom Metazoa; phylum Chordata; class Mammalia; order Artiodactyla; family Cervidae; genus Cervus; species Cervus canadensis. Next base: position 25,153,422 of record NC_057391.1, read on the forward strand.
TTCCTGTGATCAGAATGTTAAAGCCAAAATATCCAGCAGAGATAGCAACCAACTCTTATGAGAGTCTTCCTCTGGAGATTTCTGAGTCTTTAATGTTTTATAAAAAAGCAAAAGAACTAAATATTTTTAACTGGTTAGAATACAGTCTTTCCTCATGTGCTAAGCAAGAATTCAGTATTTCAAGATTAACTAACTAAACACTAGAATTGCTGATAACTTCTGAACAGAAGATGTTTTAAAGTTTTAAATAGATTAATCAGTACAACATAGTGTATGCAGTTATAAGTAAGTCTGATTTCACTATATATTTTTAGCATTTCTTTTTAGATATATTTCTTCAGTCAGTGTTATCTGTTTTAGAAAATAAGAGTCTATTAGAAAGAATAAAATAAATTGACAAGATAAAGTACAGGAGTTATTAGTGTTTTCCCTCTGTTTTTAGTGTATGATTTATCTATTCCAAATAATGGACATATCAGGATTCTATAATGTGTCATATACATGAACATTTCTCTAGAAAAGGAAGCATGTACATATCTGGGCCAAATTTGACATAAAACATCCAGGGTTTTCACCATAGTATACTCAGTAATTGTCAATCACCAACCAAGAAATGGTGGTTTAACCAAGGCTAATAAAACTAGTAAACTAGTGCCAAAAATCATAATAACACTCTACCTCTAATATCACATATATGCATAGTCCATTCCCTCCATAAATCTGTGTTCTTGTTCATTTTCTTGGCCCTCTTTCTCCTCTGTTGCTCTCCCTTCATTTTCTTTTCATCTTTATTGCAAACATGTGGCCAATTTCGAAAAATATAAAATATCTTCAAAATTTTAATATTAAAATTACATTCATTATCCAAAGTTATCAAGAGACGTTATTGTATATGTGAACATATTTTTGCAATGTAAATATATCAAGAGCACATCACAAAAAACACTCATTTGTAACCAATTTTTGTCACAATAATTTAGTGGACATGACAACAAAACTATATTTGCATCTGTGATAATGGTCATATTTATTTTGGTACCAATCTTATCAACTTCCTCTTTCTGTATACCTTTTTGTAACTTATCTCTTTTTAATATACTTCTATTTTTTCTCTATAGATTGGATAATGAATGGATTCAAATATGTCTTATAGATAGACATCTTTGATCATTCTGTTTATACGAAGTGATGATAGATACTCTCCTTTATTTAAAAGTTGTTGGTAGCAATTTCACTTACCTTCAAACAGCACTTTAGCAGAACAAACCTTCAAATACTTGAAGACAATCTGTCATGACCTTTATGGTCTGTAGTTTTTACATTTTCTTAGTTTATCATGACTAAATATTTTGTTTCAGTGAAGACATCATTATTTCTCAGTTTCATATTTGAATTGCCAGTCATTAATCCTATCACACAATGCTCAAAGCACAAAATCTCTCTCAATCCTAATAAAGTACTGAAATATTCTCTTTTTGAGTCTTTTGAAAATCCTTCTTTGCAGTTTGGAATTTCCCTTGACTTAAAGTGTGTTGTAATTCTCCAAGTGTCAGAAACAATCAGAGAAGTAAACCTTTTAATTTCATGCTACCATCCTATGTGCAACATTCATGCCCTCATTAGTTAGTAACTATTCTATGTATGATTAAAGCCTGAGATTTCTCAAGTGTGAAGTAAAAGAAAAATGGAGATTACATTCCCCTAGAGTGTGTGTGAACAAATATGATTCACTTGAACACTAAAAATATACCTGATTATTCATGATATGTAAGATGCTATGTTAAATAAACATGAATAACATGGAAGAAGTCAGAATTATTGCACAATAAGATTGGTAAAGTAGCTCTATGCTAGGAATGTTACCCATTGTTCCTAATTCCTCCACCTTACCTTCCATGTTTCCACATAATTTCTTTCTTTGTTGCCCTGGCCTAACTTTTGATTATCTCATTTCTCCTATTCAGTTATCATCATTCTTTCATCTCCCCTATCTGTAAGCCTTCTCACTTCATATTTTGGTATTTACAATATGTTTTCCACAGATTCATTGATGAACAAATAATGTATTAATTTTGGTACTCACGTTTCTCATTTCTTATTTTCTACCTTCAGAATATTTTAGCTTCTTCTCTACTGATTGAGTCAATGGATGGAGTAAATGACTCTGTGGTATCTGAATTTGTACTAATCGGACTTTCAAATTCATGGAAAATGCATCTTTTTCTTTTTTGGTTCTTCTTTGTGTTCTACATGGGAATTATTCTGGGAAACTTCTTTGTTGTGTTCACAGTAATTATTGACTCTCATTTACACTCCCCCATGTACTTCCTGTTGGCCAACCTCTCTATTCTTGATCTAGGTCTTTCCTCTACCACAGTACCCAAAATGATCTCTGATCTTTTCACTAACTGCAACATCATTTCTTTTCCAAAATGTATGACACAGATATTTTTCATTCATGTCATGGGTGGAGCTGAGATGGTACTGCTCATAGCCATGGCATTTGACAGGTATACTGCAATCTGTAAGCCTCTCCACTACCTGACAATTATGAGCTCCAAAATGTGTGTTTCCTTTGTAGTGGTTGCCTGGATAGTGGGGATAATCCATGCTGTATCTCAATTTGTTTTTGTCATAAACTTGCCCTTTTGTGGTCCCAATAAAGTAGACAGCTTTTACTGTGACTTTCCTCGGGTCATGAAACTTGCTTGTGTAGACACTTACAAGCTAGAGTTTGTAATTATTGCTAACAGTGGGTTTATATCCATGGCTACCTTCTTCTCTTTAATTATATCCTACATTTTCATTTTGGTCACTGTCTGGAAACGTTCTTCAGGAGACTTATCCAAAGCGTTTGTCACACTGTCGGCTCACATCACTGTAGTAATTTTGTTTTTTATGCCATGTATGTTTCTCTATGTGTGGCCTTTCCCTACAACATCACCGGATAAGTATTTGTTTATTGCTGTCTTTGCCATCACCCCTGTCTTGAATCCTACCATCTATACATTGAGAAACAAAGACATGAGAATTGCCATGAGAAGACTGGGCAAACAGATTGTAGGGTCTAGTGGGATCTCATAATGAATGGAGCAGATCTAGAGCAGAAGATGCTTCAGGCTCACCAAAAACACTGCGAGTCTTTGAAATGATAGTTCAACAAAGGTACACCTGCAGAAATTGATGTGTCAAGTCAGAGTTGACTTTATTTTGCCAATCACAGGGAATAAATTGACTGTATCTACTTTCATGGAGAAGAGAGATGAGAAGAGAAAAGTGAGCTGATTTCCAGGTGTAAACTTAATATTTAAATACCACTTTCTGTGTGACATTTCTTAGGTCTTTCTTCACTAGGTGTGATTACTGTCAATTACAAATAAATATCTCAAAAAGTGCTAGAAATTTCTCATAGCAATATAATGGATTAAATAGATAAAAGGTAAGTTTAATTATGGGGAAACAATAGAAACAGCGACAGGAGTTGTGATTGACAGGGAAGCCTGGCATGCTGCAGTCCACAGGGTCACAAAGAGTTGGACACAACTGAGTGACTGAACTTAACTGAAGTTTAATTATAAATAAAGTATATTTTAAAAATTTTCTATCTCAATTTTAGTTTGATTTAAAATAAGAATAAAATCAGCTACGTATTTCCTGTGTTAAGCCTTGAACTCAACACTTGACTATAGTTTGAGCTTTTTTAGTTTAGGATGTTATTTCAGTTTTGAGTTGAGATTTGAATGACTGCAGGTAGAAAATTTTTTTAAAACTATGAATACTTTAGATAAATACAGACCAAAGATTTTTGGACTCTTACTTTTCTGCCATTCTGAAAATGACTGTCTTCTAATATTCAATCAGCTTAGTTTATTCTTTTTAAAAAGCATAGCCATAATAGCTGTTTGACAAGATAATAATCACCCACAGATGGCATTTAGAGGTCCTGGTTTCCGTGAATATGTTTTCTTATCTATCAGACTATCCCTTCCCACAAGAGTTTATGCATCTGAGTTTGATAACCTTGGATAAATGGAAAGCCAAAACTGTTGAGGCATAAGCAATTTAAATGAGGATTTCTACATCTGGAATATAAAGGCTTTGTTGAAGGTACACATAACTTTTTTTTCATTTGCTTCTATTGCTCTGGAAATAAAATCTGCTCAATTAAAAGAATCAAAAGCTTATCTTTTGTCCTGTGTTTTTTCGGGAATCTACAATTACATCTCTGACTTTCTCTGTATAAATAAATCAATAATACTTCTTTTTAATTTTTTCTTATTCATCTGGACAGGAATTTTTTTTTTTTTTACTTAATTATTGCTGACAACTCCTTCCTTTAAATACTCTACTGCGCCTCTGAAACACTACAATCTCCTGGTTTTCCTCCTACACCTTGGGTAATTCCTTCCCAGTATCTGTTTGTTGTGTTTACCTCACCTGCTCAACCAACAAACTTCGGATTCCTCAGAATTGCATCTTTGGCCTATTCTCACTTTGTATTCTGTCCCTAGATGACATCCATTCCCACAGTTTTAATTACTGTGCCTAGCTTTTAGCTTAGGGCTCTCAAAGTCAGGTTACTAGTTCTTGAATTCCTAATACACAAATCTACATTCTTACTTGGATGCTTCACAGGCAATGCCCACTCAGCAAGTCTGTAACTAAACTGTCTCCTTTTTCTCATACCCCTTCTTCTTTCAAAGTCACAGTAAATGGGTCAAACACCCAGTTGCTCAACTCAAAATTTGGTGTAATAATGGACAGTCTATAAAAGAGACATGTGGACTCACTTATAGAAGAAGGCAAAGTGGTTTAAGAGGCTTTACAAATAGCTGAGGAAAGAAGAGAATCAAAAGGCAAGGCAGAAAGGCAAAGATAAACCCAACTGAATGTAGATTTCCAGAGAATGGCAAGGAGAGATAAGAAGGCCTTCTTAAGTGAAGATTGCAAAGAAATAGAGGAAAACGGTAGAATAGGAAAGAGTAGAGATCTCTGTAAGAAAACTAGAATATCAAAGGGAACATTTCATGCAAGGATGTATATAATATAGGACAGAAACAGTAAGGACTTAACAGAAGCAGAAGAGATTAAGAAGAGGTGCCAAGTATACACAGAAAAACTAGATAAGAAAGATCTTAATGACCCAGATAAGTATGAAAATGTGGTCACTCACCTATAGCCAGACATCCTAGAGTATGAAGTCAAGTGGGCCTTAGGAAGCATCACTATGAACAAAGCTAGTGGAGGTGACAGAATTCCAGCTGAGCTATTTCAAATCCTAAAAGATGATGATGTTAAAGTGCTGCACTCAATATGCCAGCCAGTTTGGAAAACTCAGTAGTGGACATAGGGCTGAAAAAGGTCAGTTTTCAATCCAATCTCAAAGAAGGGCAATGCCAAAGAATGTCCAAACTACCATACAATTGTACTTATATCACATGCTAGCAAAGTAATGTTCAAAATCTTTCAAACTAGACTTCAGCATTATGTGAACTGAGGTGCACAAGCTGGGTTTTGAAGAGACAGAGGAATCAAAAATCAAATTGCCAATATTTCTTGGATCATGACAAAATCAAGGGAGTTCCAGAAAAGCATCTACTTCTGCTTCATTGACCACAGCCTTTGACCCTGTGGATCACAACAAACTGAAAAATGCTTAAAGAGATAGAGTACCAGACCACCTTACCTGTCTCCTGAGGAACCTGTATGAAGGTCAAGAAACAAGTGTTAGAACCAGATATGGAACAATGAGCAGGTTCCAAATTGGGATAGGAGTATATAGTCACCTTTTAGTCCCAAATTGGGACAAGACTGTATATTGTCATCCTATTTATTTAACTTACATTCAGAATAAATCATGTGAAATACCAGCCTGGGTGAATCACAAGCTGGAATAAAGATTGCCAGGAGAAATATCAACAACATCAGATATACAGATGATACACTCTAATGACAGAAAGTGAAAAGGAAGCGAAGACCCTCCTGATGAGGGTGAAAGAGAAGAGTGAAAAAGTTGGCTTAAAACTCAACATTGAAAAGACTCAGATCATGGCATCCAGTCCCATCAATTCATGGCAAACAGAAGAGGGGAAAGTAGAAGCAGTAACAGATTTTATTTCTTGGGTTCAAAAATCACTATGGACAGAGACTGCAGACATGAAATTAAAAGATGTTTGCTTCTTAGAAGAAAAGCTATGACAAACATAGACAGTGTTTTAAAAAGTAGAGACATCACTGCCAACAAAGGTCCATATAGTCAAAACCATGGCTTTTCCAGTAGTCATGCATAGTGTGTGAGTTGGATCATGAAGAAGGTTGAACACCAAAGAAAAGATGTTTTTGAACTGTAGTGCTAGAGAAGGCACTTGAGTGTCCCTTGGACTTCAAGGAGATCAAACCAGTCAATCCTAAAGAAAATCAACACTGAATATTCGTTAAAATAACTTCAGCTGAGGTTGAAGCTCCAGTACTTTCACCACCTGATACGAAGATCTAATTCATTGGAAAAGACCATGATGCTAGGAAAGACTGAAGACAAAAGAAGGGGGAAACAGAGGATGAGATGATTAGATAGCATCACCAACTCAAAGAACATGAATTTGAGCAGACACCGGGCAATAGTGGAGGGCAGAGGAGCCTGATGTGCTACAGGCCATGGGGATGCAGTCAGACATGACTTAGTGACTCAACAACAGCCTTGTAATCCACAGTGTCCAGGATTCCGCCACAGATAAAAAAAACCTGAAGATGCTCAAATTCCTTAAATAAAGTCATATAGTTGTTTAAGGGATTTGCATACAACCTACACAAGTGTGGGAAAGCCTTCTGAGATAAGAAAAGTATCCTATGGCATCACATCATCCACATGGGAGAGAAGCCCTTAGAGTGCATGGAATGTGGGAAAGCCTTCCACCGCAGGTCACAGCTCATGACACACCAGCGGATACATACCGGTAAGAAGCCCTATGAGGGCAGCGAGTATGGGAAGGCCTTCCAACACAAGACAGGTTTCCTGTGACACCACATCATCCACATGGGAGAGAAGCTCTTTCAGTGCATGGAGTATGGGAAGGTCTTCCACCACAGGTCACAGCTCACGACGCACCAGCAGATCCACACCAGGGAGAGGCAAGTGTGGGAAGGGCTTCTGTCACAGCACCAGACTCATTCAACACTCCATCATCCATACCGGGGAGAAGCCCTACAAGTGCCTCAAGTGTGGGAAGGTCTTCTACCACAAGCCATACTTCAACAAGCACCAGCGGATCCACAGAGGGGAGAAGCCCTGTGTATGCATTGAGTGTGGAAAGGCCTTCATCTACTGCTCCACTTTTATCTTACATAAAAGGGCCCACACTGGAGAGAAACCCTAGGAATGCAAAGAATGTGGGAAGGCCTTTAGCAATCAGTCAGGACTCAGTTGGCGCTTCACCATCCACAGTGAAGAGAAGCCCTACCAGGGCACAGAATGTGGGAAAGCCTTCAACCGCAGGTCATACCTCACCAGCCACCAGCAGATTCACAGTGGAGAGAAGCCCTACAAATGCGTGGAGTGTGGGAAGGTCTTCTAGTGGAGCACAAGCCATATTCAACACTCCATCAGCCACACCAGAGAGAAGCTCTATGAGTGTAATGAGTGTGGAAAGGCCTTCAGTCGCAGCTCATCCCTTACTGAGAATCAAAGGGTTCATAATGGGAGAAACCCTGTCAATGTGACAGATGTGGGTTGACTCAGAAAACTTACGTAGTTCCACACTTAAGAGTTCAACCTCTAAGAACTCCTTCTGGGGAAAGACTTCTGCATGTAACCCCTGAGGAAAATCTTCTGCGGAGGAAACAGCTTACTCAGAATCTGATCATTCATACCCAAAAGAAATCCCCTCATTTTTCTTCCCTGTGAAAAAACCTATTGCAGGATATCAGTTTTCATCTAGAGTCATGTTAGAAATGGACTCAGTCCAGAAACTTATTCTGTATCTGAAAACTCACACAGGAGACTGGTCCAATCTTTATTGTGCATTTAGCAGAGACTTCAGGCACATCTTCCTCCTCAGTTTACACTGCAAAATTATCTCAGGGATATTTAAACAAAAGAGGGGGAGACATGGAAGAGAAAAGAGAGAAATACAAAGAGCTTTCAGACTTCCATGATGAGCCTATGGCAACTTGTCATCCCTTAGTTTATCTGCAGTAAGAGGAGTGTTGTTGCAGAGATCAGAGGACCTTGTTCCTTTTATTTATCTTATACATATGTGCGTTGTTGTCCATTGCCAGGAGAGTTAAACAGTTGAGGGTATATCTGAAAAGATTTACTGAAAGCTACCTTTGCTTCCTAGCAGCTCAGATGGTAAAGCATCTGCCTGCAATGCAGGAGACCAGGGTTCTGTCCCTGGGTCAGGAAGATCCTCTGGAGCAGGAAATGACAACTCACTCCAGTATTCTTGCCTGGAGAATTTCATGGACAGAGGAGCCTTGTGGGCTACATACAGCCCATGGGGTCGCAGGAGTCAGACACAACTGAGTGACTAACAAATACACTACATACACTCTTCCTTATACTTGAAATCTTCTAGACTACTTATAACATCTAATAGAATATAAATGCTATGTAAATATATGCCTGCATTTGGCAAATTAAAATTTTGCTTAATGGAACTTTCTGGAAATTTTTTCAACATTTTTGATCTGTAGTTGGTTGAACCTTCACATATGGAACTGGAGATATGGAGGGCCAGCTGTGTGTACCACAATTTCTTTATCTACCCATCCATCAGTGGACATTTAAGTTGTTTCCATATCTTGACTATCGTGAAAACTTCGGCTATGCACATGAAGGTGCAGATATCGTTTTCATTAGTGTTTTTGTTTCTTCTGGTTTTGATTTATCATTGTATTTGAAGTCATATATGGATTATATGATAGTTTTAATTTTTAGAAACCTCTATAGAGTTTGCATAATTTACATTCCCACAAAAGAGTACACATGGGTTCCCTTTTCTTCAAATTCATGTCATCACTTTTTTATTTCATATCTTTATAATAATAGTCATTCTGACAGATGTGAGGTGATACCATTGTGGTTTTGATTCACATTTCCTTAGTGATGGCTAATATCTTTTCATGTATCTGTTGGACAATGATATGTCAGTTAATAGACAAAAAGCACTGAATGGGAATAAATCAGGAATGGTTATGAGAATATGCCCCATGCATAAAGCCTAAGGCTTGTCTCTTGAAAAAAATATTGATAAATGAACCTCATTCTCTCCCGGTCAATGAACAAGAGTGTCAGGAAGAATTGTGAATGACTTCTTACCCTTCCCCATCTCAGTAACTGTAAGTGAGTTTGTGGTTCCACATTTTCTGTTCTAAATGGTACTTATTTCTTAGCCATTCAGCATATTATATCTCTCAATATGAAGGAAATAGTCTTATATCTTTTTTCTTTTCTTACTTCTCATCACCAAGTAACACTTCTGATATTTTTTCTCTTGGGAAAATTAACACCACTTGCAGGCCTGGTTCCCAGGAGAAATCAATAAAACACCGGTTACTAGGGATCTCAGAATGTCAATGGGTCCCCAAAACCTAGTGCTACTAATTAACTATAATCTCACTGGGAAAAACATATATTTTTGTCCTAGAGGTGATTATACTACAAAGCAGAAATCAAAATTATTGTGTTTCAACAAGTGCATCTGTACATCCTAGAAAAGAAGAGGTAGGTCATAAAAATTTACCTAATACTGAACCATATCACAGCAATCTCATATTTCTCTAGCACTTTCTTTCTTTTCTCCAGTTCCAATTATTCCCAATCCTTTCGACACCATTCTTCACTAGATTATATTATGCCTGAAGAAGGGACCAATATTTATGATGGCTCTTTGGTGAGTTAGTATCTCAAGGTTCTTGTATCTCTCAAGATCTTCTTCATCATCTTATATGATGAAGTCCCCACGTTTCCCATTGTGGAGACTGAAAATGCCCATATCTTGCCCATTCCATTCCCGTCCATGCTTCAAACAGATTACACCATTTGAAGTGAATATTTGCCCTCATATGAAAAAGTTGATTCAGTGAGTTCCCTCCATTTGGCATATTTGATAAACCACTCAATGATATTAGTGATGAGTGGATTACGAATTAGAGAAAGAATGATAAGAATGAACATGGCTTTATAGAACTTGTGTCCATTAGTTCTTTAAGTATTCTATAACCAGTGAGCTAAGGTGGTTAAGGGTAGAAATTAAAAGAAAAAATAATCAATATGGTATATCAGTGAAGAACTGAGTTCTGAACAGCTTTCCTTCTTTATCTTCTCAGTCTTAAGGTGGTTATAATTTCTCTTGGCTCCTTAGAGGAGAGGGAATTTTTAATTACTAAAGTCAGAATACCTACATTCTACCTGACTTTTTGCTTGAAAAAAATATTTTGAAAAGGTTTCCATGTACTAAATGTTAAAGCCAAAATATCCAACAGAGATTGCAACCAACTCATGAGACGCTGCCTCTGGAGAAGTTCTGAGTCTTTAACGCTTTCTAAGAAAGCAAAAGAAATAAATATTTTTAAACTTGTTTGGATATACTCTTCCCTATAAGCAAGAACTCAGTATTTCAGAATTAGTAGCTAAATGTTAGAACCAATTCCTGATAAGTTTTAAACAGATAAATCAATACAGCATAGTATATGTAGAGTTATGAGAAAGTTTGATTTCACTATGCACTTTGCCTTTTTACCTTTTCTTTTTAGACATATTTCTTCACTCAATCTTATCTGCTCTGGAAAATATAAGGGACTATTGGAAAGAATAAATTTTAATTGACAAGCAAAAGTGGGAGAGTTATTAGTGCTGTCCCACTGTTTTCAGTGCATGACTTATCTATTCCAAATAACGAACAAACCAGGATTCTATAGAATGTCACATATATTAGCATTTCTCTAGAGAAGCAATCATGTTCATATCTGGTCCAAATTTGACACAGAACATCCAGAGTTTTCTTCATGTACTTCCAGTAATTGTCATTCACCAACCAAGAAATGGTGGTTTAACTAAGGCTAATAAAACCATAAAACTAGTGTCAAAAATCATAATAATACTCTAACCACCACATATAGGCACACTTCACTACCTCCATAAATCTCAGTGTTCTTCTTTTTCATTTTATTGCCCCTCTTCCTCCCCTGTTGCTTTCATTTTCTTTTCATTTTTTACCACAATTAGAAAAATATAAAATATAGATATTCAAATTTTTTAAATTACCTGAAGTGTCATTATCCAAAGTTATCTTCTTGAGACATTATTGTATATGTGAACATATGTTTGTAATGTATAATATTAATAGCACATCACATAAGACACTCATTTGTAACCATTTTTTGTCAATAATTTAGTGGACATAACAAAAAATAATTTTTCATCATTTATAATGGCCACATTCATTTTGGTAATAGTCTTATCAATTTCCTGTTTCTGTATGCCTTTTCATAGCTTCAGTTCAGTTTAGTTGCTCAGTCATGTCCAACTCTTTGTGACCCCATGGACTGCAGCTCTCCAGGCCTCCCTGTCCATCACCAACTCCTGGAGTTTACTCATACTCATGTCCATTGAGTCGGTGATGCCATCCTACCATCTCACCCTCTGTTATCCCCTTCTCCTCCTGCCTTCAATCTTTACCAGCATCAGGGTCTTCTCAAATGAGTCAGTTTTTCGCATCAGGTGGTCAAAGTATTGGAGTTTCAGCTTCAACATCCATCCTTCCAATGAATATTCAGGACTGATTTCCTTTAGAATGGACTGGTTGGATCTCCTTGCAGTCCAAGGGACTCTCAACAGTCTTCTCCAACACCACAGTTCAAAAGCATCAATTCTCCGGCACTCAGTTTTCTTTGTAGTCCAACTCTTACATCCATACACAACTACTGGAAAAACAATAGCTTTGACTAGACGGACCTTTGTCAGCAAAGTAATGTCTCTGCTTTTTAATATGCTGTCTAGTTTGGTCATAACTTTTCTTCCAAGGAGCAAGTGTCTTTTAATTTCATGGCTGCAGTCACCATCTGCAGTGATTTTGGAGCCAAAAAGAATTAATCTGTTTCCCCTGTTTCATAGCTTATCTCCTTTAATATACTTCTATTTTGTCTCTTTAGATTGGATAATAAATGGATTTAAATATGTGTTATACATGGATGTCATCAATGTTTCCATTTATTTGTAGTGATAATAGATATTTTCTATTAAAAAGTTGTTGGTAACCGTTTCATTCACCTTCAGATAGCATTTTAGCAGACCTAAGCTTCAAATACTTGAAAGACAAGCTATTGTTACCTTCATGGTCTGCAGTTTTTACATTTTCTTAGTGTATCATGACTAAATATTTTGTTTCAGTGAAGACATCATTGTTTCTCAGTTTCACATGTGAATTGCCAATCACTACCGTCTGAGTCACCAGGGAAAACCAATCCTAGAGCACAACTCTCAAAGCACAAAATCTCTCTCAAGCTTATCAACGTACTCAAAAGCCCTCTTTTGGGGTTTTTAGACACTCCTTCTTTGGAGTTTCCTTTGATTTAAACTGTACCTTAATTCTCCAAGTGTAAATGATTAGGGAAGTAAACCTTTTCATTTTATGCTACCATCTTAAGTTCAACATTGATGCCCTCATTGGTTGGTAACTATTCTGCGTGTGATTAATGCCCATGTGGACAAATGTGATTAAGAGTTTGCATACTTCAGATATGCTGATTATTCATGACATGGAAGATGTTATGCTAAATATGTATGAACAAGACTGAAGAAGCCAGAACTGGGTTTCCCTGGTAGATTAGATGGTAAAGAATCTGCCTGCAATGCAGGAGACCTAGGTTCAATGCCTGGGTTGGGAAGATTCTCTGGAGGAGGGCATGACAACTCACTCCAGTGTTCTTGCCTGGAGAATCCCCATGGACAGAGGAGGCTGGCGGGCTACAGTCCAAGGGGTCACAAAGAGTTGGACACGACTGAGCAACTAAGCACAGCACAAGCTTGGGAAAGCTCTCCCCTATGAAAATGTTACTCTTTATTCCTAATTCCTCCATTTTACCTGTCATATTCCCACATGATTTCTTTCCTTGTCTTTATGGTCTTACTTTTGTTATCTCTTTTCCCCTATTCATATTCAATTATCTTCCTTTAACTGGCCCCTCTCTGTATTTCTTCTCACTTCATATTTTGGCATTTACAACATGTTTTCCACATAATCATTGATGGATAAATAAGGTATTAATCTTTGGTACCCATGTTTCTCAATTCTTTCTTATTTTCTACCTTCAGAATACTTCAGCTTCTTCCCTGATTGAGTCAATGGATGGAGTAAATGACTCTGTGGTATCTGAATTTGTACTAATCGGACTTTCAAATTCATGGAAAATGCATCTTTTTCTTTTTTGGTTCTTCTTTGTTTTCTACATGGGAATTATCCTGGGAAACCTCTTCATTGTGTTCACAGTAATTATTGACTCTCATTTACACTCCCCCATGTACTTCCTGTTGGCCAATCTCTCCCTACTTGATCTAGGTCTTTCCTCTACCACAGTACCCAAAATGATCTCCGATCTTTTCACTAACTGCAACATCATTTCTTTTCCAAAATGTATGACACAGATATTTTTCATTCATGTCATGGGTGGAGCTGAGATGGTACTGCTCATAGCCATGGCATTTGACAGGTATACTGCAATCTGTAAGCCTCTCCACTACCTGACAATTATGAGCTCCAAAATGTGTGTTTCCTTTGTAGTGGTTGCCTGGATAGTGGGGATAATCCATGCTGTATCTCAATTTGTTTTTGTCATAAACTTGCCCTTTTGTGGTCCCAATAAAGTAGACAGCTTTTACTGTGACTTTCCTCGGGTCATGAAACTTGCTTGTGTAGACACTTACAAGCTAGAGTTTGTAATTATTGCTAACAGTGGGTTTATATCCATGGCTACCTTCTTCTCTTTAATTATATCCTACATTTTCATTTTGGTCACTGTCTGGAAACGTTCTTCAGGAGATTTATCCAAAGCATTTGTCACATTGTCAGCTCACATCACTGTAGTAATTTTGTTTTTTATGCCATGTATGTTTCTCTATGTGTGGCCTTTCCCTACAACATCACTGGATAAGTATTTGTTCATTGTTGACTTTGCCATCACCCCTATCTTGAATCCTGCCATTTATACATTGAGAAACAAAGACATGAGAATTGCCATGAGGAGACTGGGCAAACGGATTGTAGGTTCCAGTAGGATCTCATAATGAATGGAGCAGATCTAGAGCACAAGATGCTTCAAGCTCACCAAAAACAGAATCATGTGACTATCATCATTATTATGGTTAAGAATTATTATTTTGAATGACAGTTCAACAAAGATGCACCTGTAGAAATTGATTGTCAAGTTTGAGTTGACTTTATTTTGCCAATCACAGGGAATAAGTTGACTTCATCTACTTTCATGGAGAAGAGAGATGAGAAGAGAAAACTAAGCTGACCTCCAGGTTTAAACTTAACTTTCAAATACCATTTTCTGGTGCCATTTCCTAGTACTTGCTGGGTGTAATTACTCTCAAATATAAATAAATACCTCAAAAATTGACAAATATATCTCATGGTAAGCTAATAGATTAAGTATCTAAAATGTATGTTTGGGTAAATTATAAAGTATATACTTTTAATTTTCTATTTTAATTTTATCTTAATTTACAGTAAGAATAAAATCAACTGTTATTATTTATGTTTAGCCCTGAATTCAAGACTTGACTATACCCTGAGTTTTTTCAGTTTAGGATGCCATTTCAATTTTCTGTTTAGATTTCAGTGATTGCATGTACAGAATTTCCTTAACACTATCAATATTTTAGATGAATTCAGACCAAATATTTTTACACTATTTTTCTGCTTCTCTGTTATTCTGAATATGAAGACGTTCTAATATTCAACCAGTTCAGTTTATTCTTTCAAAAAGACATATAATTAATAGTTGCTTCACAGGATAACAATCACCCAAGAATGTGTATTTAGAGGTCCTTGAATATGGTTTCCTGATCTGTCAAATCACCACCCCACCACCACCACAAGTGCCATCCCCCCCTCCACCCCACGGCCCCATGCAAGAGTTTATGTATCTGTGTTTGATAGCCTTGAAATAATAGAAAGCCAAAAAGTTTGAGGCATAATCAATTTAATTGAGGATTTCTACACCCAGAATAAAGACTTTGTTAAAGTTACAGGAATGGACAGTAACATCTCTGTCTCCTCTGTATAAATAAGACAATAATACTTCTTTTAAATATTTTCTTATTCATCTGGACAGGAATTTATTTTTAACTTAATTATTACTGATAACTCCTTCCTTCAAATATCCTACTGGGCCTCTAAATCACTATAATCTCCTGGTTTTCCTACTACCTCTTGGGTAATTTCTTCCCAGCATCTGTTTGCTGAATTTCCCTCATTTGTTCAACCGACAAACTTAAGATTCCTCAGAATTGCATCTTTAACCTGTTCTCACTTTATATTCTGTCCCTAGGTTGCATCCATTCCCATGGCTCCACCTCAAATCTCCTGTTCTTTCAAAGTCACAATAAATGGCTCAAACACTTGCCCAGTAGCAATAACGAGCTCCTCCCTCACTCTGATCCTCAATATTCAATAAATCAACAAGTCTATAAATTCCACCTTATAAACATTTTTATATACCTCCCCTTATTTTCTTCTACAATGTCACCATTCTTGTTGAAACCATCACATATTATTTTTTAGAATAGAATTTTAAGTCAACTATGTGGTCTTCATGCTTCAAATCTATCCCATTATCTTCATTTCAGTAGAGAGATTTTAAAAAATATAAATCTAAGCATGTAGTTGTTTTGCTCAATGACTTTAACATAACTGTCATAGAACTTAAATTAAAACCTCACCTCTCTTTCAAAGTTTATCAGGCCACCAGAGACCTGGTTTCCACCATGTCTCCTGCCTCTGAGAACAACATGCTCTTTCCGTTTAATTTCAGAGCCAATTTGGTGGTTTTTTTAACTGGCCTGGAAATGTCAAACTCTCTCATCTCTGAGGCTTTGCACTGATGAATCATACTATCTGAAACACTTGTCTTTCATGCTTCACCTAGTAACATCTACTTATTCTTCAAATCTCAGTTTCAGCAACATTTTACCAGGGAATAATTCCCAGGACCTGGGTCCAAGAACTCTCTTCTCATTATGTATTATTATAGCGCTCCCTATTACCACTTTTGTAACATTAGTGACACTCATGATTTCTTATTCAATGTAAGTCTTCCTCATTACACTTAAGTTTCATGAGAGGAGGAGCTATTTAATGCTGCCATCATATTCACTGCCAAACATCAGTATCAGTAGCAACAGTATAGAAAACAATCAATAAACACTTGTCATTAAATACAGAGTGAGGTCAGAACGAGAAAAACAAAAATCCTATATTAACGCATATATGTGGAATTTACTGAGCATGGTCTCACCCATCAGAAGTCTCTCCCATCAGAAAGATTCCATAAACCTCTTATCCTTATCCCTCAGAGGGGAGACAGAATGAAAACGATAGTCACAGAAAACTAATCAAACTGATCACATGGACCACAGCCTTGCCTAACTCAATGAAACTATGAGCCATGCCATGTAGGACCACCCAAGACAGACGGGTCATGGTGGAGAGTTTTGACAAAACATGGTCCACTGAAGAAAGGAATGGCAAGCCACTTCAGTTTTCTTGCCTTGAGAACCCCATAAACAGTATGAAAAGGCAAAAAGATAGGACACTGAAAGATGAACTCCCAGGTCGGTAGGTTCCCAATATGCTACTGGAGAAGAGTGGAGAAATAACTCCAGAAAGAATGAAGAGACGGAGCCAAAGCAAACACAACACGCAGTTGTGGATGTGACTGGTAATGAAAGTAAAGTCTGATGCGGTAAAGAGCAATATTGCATGGGAACCTGGGTTAGTTAGGTCTATGAATCAAGGTAAATTAGAAGTGGTCAAACAAGAGATGGCAAGAGTGAACATTGACATTTTAGGAATCAGTGAAATAAAATGGACTGGAATGGGCGAATTTAATTCAGATGACCATTGTATCTACTACTGTAGGTAAGAATCCCTTACAAGAAAAGGAGTAACCATCCATAGTCAACAGAAGAGTCCAAAATGCAGTACTTGGGTGCAATTTTAAAAACAACAGAATGATCTCTGTTCGTTTCCAAGGCAAACCATTCAATATCACAGTAATCCAAGTCTATGCCCCAACCAGTAATGCTAAAGAAGCTGGAGTTGAATGGTTCTATGAAGACCTACAAGACCTTCTAGAACTAACACCCAAAAAAAGATGTCCTTTTCATTATAGGGGACTGGAATGCAAAAGTAGGAAGTCAAGAGATACCTGAAGTAACAGGTAAATTTGACCTTGGAGTACAAAATGAAGAAGGACAAAGCCTAACAAAGTTTTGCCAAGAGAACGCACTGGTCACAGCAAACACCCTCTTCCAACAACACAAAAGAAGACTCTACACATGGACATCACCAGCTGGCCAACACTGAAATCAGATTGATTATATTATTTGCAGCCAAAGATGGAGAAGCTCTGTACACAGCCAGCCAAAACAAGACCGAGAGCTGACTATGGCTCAGATCATTAACTCCTTGTTGCCAAATTCAGACGTAAACTGAAGAAAGTAGGGGAAACCACTAGACTATTCAGGTATGACCTAAATCAAATCCCTTTTGATTATACAGTGGAAGTGACAAATAGATTCAAGAGACTAGATCTGATATACAGAGTGCCTGAAGAACTATGGACAGAGGTTCATGACATTGTACAGGAGACAAGAATCAAAATCATCCCCAAGAAAAAGAAATGCAAAAAGGCAAAATGGTTTTCTGAGAAGGCCTTACAGATAGCTGAGAAAAGAAGAGAAGCTAAAGGCAAAGGAGAAAAGGAAAGATATACCCATTTGAATGCAGAGTTCCGAAGGATAGCAAAGAGAAATAAGAAAACCTTCTTCATTTGCATTTCTCTAATAATGAGTGATGTTGAGCACCTTTTCATGTGTTTGTTAGCCATCTGTATGTCTTCTTTGGAGAAATGTCTGTTTAGTTCTCTGGCCCATTTTTTGATTGGGTCATTTATTTTTCTGGAATTGAGCTGCAGGAGTTGCTTGTATATTTTTGAGATTAATCCTTTGTCTGTTTCTTCATTTGCTATTATTTTCTCCCAATCTGACGGCTGTCTTTTCACCTTACTTATAGTTTCCTTTGTAGTGCAAAAGCTTTTAAGTTTCATTAGATCCCATTTGTTTAGTTTTGCTTTTATTTCCAATATTCTGGGAGGTGGGTCATAGAGGATCTTGCTGTGATTTATGTCGGAGAGTGTTTTGCCTATGTTCTCCTCTAGGAGTTTTATAGTTTCTGGTCTTACATTTAGATCTTTAATCCATTTTGAGTTTATTTTTGTGTATGGTGTTAGAAAGTGTTCTAGTTTCATTCTTTTACAAGTGGTTGACCAGTTTTCCCAGCACCACTTGTTAAAGAGGTTGTCTTTTTTCCATTGTATATCCTTGCCTCCTTTGTCAAAGATAAGGTGTCCATAGGTTCGTGGATTTATCTCTGGGCTTTCTATTCTGTTCTATTGGTCTACATTTCTGTCTTTGTGCCAGTACCACACTGTCTTGATGACTGTGGCTTTGTAGTAGAGGTACCATTACACACCAGTCAGGATGGCTGCTATCCAAAAGTCTACAAGCAATAAATGCTGGAGAGGGTGTGGAGAAAAGGGAACCCTCTTACACTGTTGGTGGGAATGCAAACTAGTACAGCCACTATGGAAAACAGTGTGGAGATTCCTTAAAAAACTGGAAATAGAACTGCCATATGACCCAGCAATCCCACTTCTGGGCATACACACTGAGGAAACCAGATCTGAAAGAGACACGTGCACCCCAATGTTCATTGCAGCACTGTTTATAATAGCCAGGACATGGAAGCAACCTAGATGTCCATCAGCAGATGAATGGATAAGGAAGCTGTGGTACATATACACCACGGAATATTACTCAGCCGTCAAAAAGAATTCATTTGAACCAGTCCTAATGAGATGGATGAAACTGGAGCCCCTTATACAGAGTGAAGTAAGCCAGAAAGATAAAGAACATTACAGCATACTAACACATATATATGGAATTTAGAAAGATGGTAACGATAACCCTATATGCAAAACAGAAAAAGAGACACAGAAATACAGAACAGACTTTTGAACTCTGTGGGAGAAGGTGAGGGTGGGATGTTTCAAAAGAACAGCATGTATACTATCTATGGTGAAACAGATCACCAGCCCAGGTGGGATGCATGAGACAAGTGCTCGAACCTGGTACACTGGGAAGACCCAGAGGAATCGGGTGGAGAGGGAGGTGGGAGGGGGGATCGGGATGGGGAATAAGTGTAAATCTATGGCTGATTCATGTCAATGTATGACAAAACCCACTGAAATGTTGTGAAGTAATTAGCCTCCAACTAATAAAAAAATTTAAAAAAAAAGAAAAAGAAAACCTTCTTCAGTGATCAATGCAAAGAAATAAAGAAAATAATAGAATGGGAAAGACTAGAGATCTCTTCAAGAAAATCAGAGATATCAAGGGAAAATTTCAAGCAAAGATGGGTTCAATAAAGGACAGAAATGGTATGGACCTAACAGAAGCAGAAGATATTAAGAAGAGATGGCAAGAATGCAGAGAAGAACTATACCAAAAAAATCTTAATGACCCTGATAATCACGATGCTGTGATCAGTCACCTAGAATCCGACACCTTGGAATGCAAAGTCAAGTGGGCTTTAGGAAGCATCACCATGAACAAAGCTAATGGCATCTGGTTCCATCACTCCATGGCAAATAGATGGAGAAACAATGGAAACAGTAAGAGACTTTATTTTCTTGGGCTCCTAAATCACTGCAAATGGTGACTGCAGCCATGAAATTAAAAGATGCTTGCTCCTTGGAAGAAAAGCTATGACAAACCTAGACAGCATATTAAAAAGCAGAGACATTACTTTGCCAAAAAAGGCCCATCTAGTCAAAGCTATGGTTTTCCCAGTTCATGTATGGATGTGAGAGTTGGACTACAAAGCAAGCTGAGTGCCGAGGAATTGATGCTTTTGAACTGTGGTGTTGGAGAAGACTGTTGAGAGTCCCTTAGACTGCAAGGAGATCAAATCCTAAAGGAAATCAGTCCTGAATATTCATTCGAAGGACTGATGCTGAAGCTGAAGCTCCAATACTTTGGCCACCTGATGCGAAGTATTAGCTCATTTGAAAAGTCTGACTTGTCTCATGCATCCCGAGGTGAATTACTTTACAATATTGTAGTGGTTTAATATTGTAAAGTAATTAGCCTCCAAATAATAAAAAAAAATGGAAAAAAAAAAAGAAGAATCTGACTTCAGGCTCTACAACAAAACCACAGTCATCAAGACAGTATGGTACTGGCACAAAGACAGAAATATAGATCAATGGAACAGAATAGAAAGCCCAGAGATAAATCCACGTCCCTATGGACACCTTATCTTTGACAAAGGAGGCAAGGATATACAATGGAAAAAAGACAACCTGTTTAAAAAGTGGTGCTGGGCTATGGCTGATTCATATCAATGTATGACAAAACCCACTGAAATGTTGTGAAGTAATTAGCCTCCAACTAATAAAAAAAAAAAAGTGGTGCTGGGAAAACTGGTCCACCACTTGCAAAAGAATGAAACTAGAACACTTTCTAACACCACACACAAAAATAAACTCAAAATGGATTAAAGATCTAAATGTAAGACCAGAAACTACAAAACTCCTAGAGGAGAACATAGGCAAAACACTCTCTGACATAAATCACAGCAAGATCCTCTATGACCCACCTCCCAGAATATTGGAAATAAAAGCAAAACTAAACAAATGGGACCTAATGACACTTAAAAGCTTTTGCACAACAAAGGAAACTATAAGCAAGGTGAAAAGACAGCCTTCAGAATGGGAGAAAATAATAGAAAACGAAGCAACAAAGGATTAATCTCAAAAATATACAAGCAACTCCTGCAGCTCAATTCCAGAAAAATAAATGACCCAATCAAAAAATGGACCAAAGAACTAAACAGACATTTCTCCAAAGAAGACATACAGATGGCTAACAAACACATGAAAAGATGCTCAACATCACTCATTATCAGAGAAATGCAAATCCAAACCACAACGAGGTACCATTACATGCCAGTCAGGATGGCTGCTATCCAAAAGTCTATAAGCAATAAATGCTGGAGAGGGTGTGGACAAAAGGGAACCCTCTTACACTGTTGGTGGGAATGCAAACTAGTAGAGCCACTATGGAGAATCTATGGCTGATTCATATCAATGTATGAAAAAACCCACTGAAATGTTGTGAAGTAATTAGCCTCCAACTAATAAAAAAAAATAAAAATAAAATAAAATTAAAAAGTTAAAAAAAAAAAAAAAACTGGAAATAGAACTGCCATATGACCCAGCAATCCCACTCTTGGGCATACACACTGAGGAAACCAGAACTGAAAGAGACATGTGTACCCCAATGTTCATTGCAGCACTGTTTATAATAGCCAGGACATGGAAGCAACCTAGATGTCCATCAGCAGATGAATGGATAAGGAAGCTGTAGTACATAGACACCATGGAATATTACTCAGCCATTCAAAAGAATTCATTTGAATCAGTTGTAATGAGATGGATGAAATTGGAGCTCATTATACAGAGTGAAGTAAGCCAGAAAGATAAAGACCAATACAGTATACTAATGAATATATATGGAATTTAAAAAGATGGTAATGATAACCCTATATGCAAAACAGAAAAAGAGACACAGATGTACAGAACAGACTTTTGGACTCTGTGGGAGAAGGTGAGGGTGGGATGCTCTGAGAGAACAGCATTGAAATAAGTATACTATCAAGGGTGAAACAGATCTCCAGCCCAGGTTGGATGCATGAGACAAGTGCTCAGGGCTGGTGCACTGGGAAGACCCAGAGGGATGGGATGGGGAGGGAGATGGGAGGGGGGATCAGGATGGGGAACACATGTAAATCCATGGCTGATTCATGTCAGTGTATGGCAAAAACCAGTGCAGTATTGTAGAGTAATTAGCCTCCAACTAATAAAAATAAATGAAAATAAATAAAGAAAGAAAAAAGAAAAAGAAAAGAAAAGAAAAGACTCTGATGCTGGGAAAGATTTAAGGCAGGAGGAAAAGGTGATGACAGAGGATGAGATGGTTAGATAGCATCACTGCCTCTGTGGACGTGAGTTTTAGCAAGCTTTGGGAGTTGGCGATGGACAGGGAAAGTCTGGCGTGCTGCAGTCCATGGGGTCACAAAGAGTCGGACACAACTGTGTGACTGAACTGAACTATGGAATCTAGACAAAATGGTACAGGTGAACCTATTAGCAGAAACAGAGACGCAGACATATAAAACAAATGTATGGACATGAAGGGGGCAAGGAGGGTGGGATGAATTGGGAGATTGGGAATGACATATATACATTACTATGTATAACATAGATAACTAATGAGAGCCTACTATATAGCACAAGGAACTCAACTCAGTGCTCTGTGTTGATACAAATGAGAAGGGAATCCAAAAAAGAGGGGATATATGCATATGGATAGCTGATTCACTTCACTGTACAGTAGAAACTAACACAAGATTATACAGCAACTATACTCCAAAAAAAATTTATTTAAAAAATAAAAATTAATTAATTTATAAACTCCAACAAAGAATAAAAATTAACAACGTGAATAATTTGTTGCATAGCAATTGGGATTTCTTTTTACTTTTGGTCAAAGATCACAGATTTAAAGAAATCCTCCCCCCTTTTTTTTTTTCACTCTTCTCTCCTTAATTAATTTTTTTCTGCCTCTATCTCCTCAAGTAGAACTGAAATCTATTGTGAAATATACCAGTGAGTTCTTTTTACAGGCTTGGTCGAGTCAAATCTTGAGCCAATCTCAGCCTGTGAATCACTGGTCTCAGGCCTCTCTGATACTCCCAGGTCTCAAGAACTCTACATTAACAATTTCCGATCTTCTACTGGGACTGAGGTTTCTCCACTGCCAACTAACCTGTGATGCATGCCCCAGGAGAGAACCTCACATAGCCCCAGGAGATGCTCTGTGCCTAGCTGCCAGCTCCCTAGGACTCTGTTTCTGCCTATATTCTCCCTCATTCATCTTAGTATGCTGTTTTCCCTGGAACCCCGATCTCCTCCCTTAGAACAAAAGCACAGCCGTTCCACGGGCATGGTAGAAAGATTTAATTTACGGAGTTCTGCACTGCTCACAGCGCTTCTCTGGAGGCTCAGATGGTAAAGAATCCGCCTGCAGTGTGAGAGACTCGGGTTCGATCCCTGGGTTGGGAAGGTCGCCTGAAGGAGGGCATGGTAACCCCCTCCAGTATTCTTGCCTGGAGAATCCCCATGGACAGAGGAGCCTGGCGGGCTACAGTCCATGGGGTCGCAGAGTCAGACACAACTGAGCAAGTAGGCACAGCACACACACATACTGCTCACAGTGTTACCGGCAAGCCCTGGGTGTGGGGGAGGGATCAGGAGAAATTTTCCACTAATTTGGAATGTCACTATTTTACAGAAATTAATTTAGACAAGCCATAACTCTGTTGCTCTTCTAGAGTATACAGTTTCTGAGCAGGAGAAAATGATATACAACTCAAAACAAAAATAGAGCTTTGAAACCTTGAGGCCACCATGGTAACCTGGAGATCAAATTTTTTTATGTACATATCAAAGATAAAGTCAGTCTTTTTCAGAGAAATCTGCTAGGCTAATCTTGATGATTGTTACAGGTTGTCTGAATAATTATCTCCTTCTCAGGTAAACATGCTCCTCTTACAGACAACTCAGAATAACTCCCTACATTTTTTTCTCTTCAGACATTGATCCAACAAACCCAAAATTTACTTGTATCCAGTCAAGTCAGGAAAAATAAAGTTTAAAACCATTTAAGGCCTTCATCCCCAGTAGTCCGCAGTTCATGAGCACAAGTAGAGTCACAGGTAAACATCTGCCATAATTAAAAACAGGAAAATTATTCTATTATGAATTATGAGAATTATCTTTACCTATCAAGGGTTTAGATTTATTTCTTCAAGTCTGGTACTATGAATATCTTGTTTCTCAGGATATATTTTCACACCTTCATCTCAGTCACTCAAAGCAAGATCATCCACCATAAAGAGGAATTTTTTTACACAATCCAATATGTTATATCAAAACCTTCCTGTAAAACAGGTTCACTTTGCTGTACAGCTGAAACTAATATAACACTGTAACTCAACTATATCCCAATAATATTTTTTTTTAAAAAATCTTTCTTCTTTCCCTCTGTTTCATCACCAGAAAACTTTTTCAATATTTCTCTCTTGGGGAAACCAATGTGACTCAAAGATTTAGTCCCCAAGAGAATCTAACAATGGGCTGAGTATTGACCATCTTTGCAGCAGCAGCGGGTCACTCTCTTATGCAGCTAATTAGGTTATTTCTCATTATGGAGAAACTTATATATAGCTTTGTCTTTGAGTGGGGTGGGAGTGCTTATTTACAGATAAAGAGTACACTCTCTGACTTTCTCTTCTCCTAAAAATATCCACCCTGTGACTGAACAGGCAAGTAAGAAAGACACTTTTAAATTACAAAACTGCCCCTGTCACGGTTGCTTCCCTCTCCCCATAACCATCAACGTTCCTTCCATTTCTGCTCCCCTGTAAAATATTGTGTCATTTTCTCCTTTGAAATGTGTTTGTCCTTTCATCCTATACCTTCTCTTTTCTATGATCAAATTTCAATCATTGAATTGCATTGTCTTGTAAAATTAATTACACACACACATATACCTTTTGATATTTTTAACTCCTCTTCTTAATGTGAAGATTTTTCAAGATTCACGTTTCTGGCTTTTGTGCTTTCCAATTCATTTTAAACTTCTTTTTCCATTGTGCAAGACAGACTTCTGTACTCACGTATTCCTACCCTATTTAAGGACCAAATTCTGTTTTTAAACAAAAGGAAATCTCAGTCCTCAGCCTCCAGGATTCTACTGTGATTCCCTCTCCTTCATTATTACTTTCCTCTGAATTTGAAGGCTCCAGCCAATGCCTAGGCTGAGAGCATATGCTCAGATTCAAAGAAGATTCTGGTGTTGTGCCAGAGGATGGTACAAAGGAGATGCTGGTTGCAAATTCTGAAAGAGAACTATTCAAGAACTGGCCACGTTGTTTGAAGAAATAGGAGAGGGGATAAGGAAGAGCAATACCCAACAGGGTAAAAAAAATAGTCTTTCAGAAAGGGACGGCTCAATTTATTTTAAAAGGAAAGAAAACTCAGGGATGAATAGGACTCTTCCAATTTGGTGTGACACTATCAAATATAAACAGTCTAGCTTTTTAATGACTTTTTCTACAAGCAGGTGTAGATCATAACTGAGGAGGTCATTGGACTGAGTTAGGCTGACTTCTAGTGCTGGCTCTGAATGTATTGCTGCAAATACACTGGGCATTTAACCTCACTGGGTTGTTTTCCATCTGTAGAATGAAATAACTGGGCAAGATAATCTCAGAGTTCTTTCCCACTTTTATAAAGATGTATCATTCTAATAATCTTCTTTTGTTTAAAGATTTGTCCCTCCAGGCATTGGATAACTGATAAATTTTAAATCTCTAATAGGAGAGATAGCAAGTTCTAAGGGGACTTGGCTTCTGAAGAACTCCTGGGAACTTCACACAGTCACCAGTGTTTCCTAAGAAGGCAGAGAAACCAAGTATGTGGTCTTTTTCTCCAAACAAGCATTCTCAGGTCATCAGGATTTCTTGAATAATGATACATGTTAATTCTAGATGCTTATAACAGAATGGGTGGGCCCTTCTTCACTTATCTTAAATACTCCTGATTATATATATATATACATATATATGTATATATATACGTATTCACTGACATGAATCAGCCATGGATTTACATGTGTTCCCCATCCCGATCCCCCCTCCCATCTCCCTCCCCATCCCATCCCTCTGGGTCTTCCCAGTGCACCAGCCCTGAGCACTTGTCTCATGCATCCAACATATATAATTAGGTTATCATTAGGAAGCACAAACTTGTGGAGAAGGTATTGTTAAGTTCAATTTCTCTATATATTTGTGAGGACTTCTATTTTGTTTCTAACATGATCTGCTGCTGCTGCTAAGTCGCTTCAGTCATGTCCAACCCTGTGCGACCCCATAGACAGCAGCCCACCAGGCTCCCCCGTCCCTGGGATTCTCCAGGCAAGAACACTGGAGTGGGTTGCCATTTCCTTCTCCAATGCATGAAAATTAATAGTGAAAGTGAAGTCGCTCAGTCGTGTCCAACTCCTAACGACCCCATGGACTGCAGCCCGCCAGGCTCCTCCGTCCATGGGATTTTCCAGGCAAGAGTACTGGAGTAGGGTGCCATTGCCTTCTCCCCTTACATGAGCAATTCAGTGATTACTTCTGGACAATTTACTCTTCAAATATTCTTTGAGATTTTTATATGTGCCAGCCTGTTTTAGTCAAGTGACACAGTGTTAGACAAAGCAGAAAGTGTACCTACGTAATGAACTTTAATTTTTACATTTTACAAAAAGCTATAAATATTATAAATAAGAAAAGCAAAATACTGACTGGAGGTTAAATGGGTGTTTTTAATCAGTTACTTCCTAATTTTTTAGAGGTGGACCTGTCAGCTGAACCACCATGCCAAAACTATACCCACTCTGTGCTGTCAAACCCCTCTGCCACATCCATTATTTATTTGCCTAAAGTCTTAACTTTTCTTCATATCAGTGACTATTTTCCCTAAAATTTTATTATTACTTTCCATCCTTTCAGGGAAAAAGTACTAAAATAGTGAATGGAAATGCAAATAAAGCTCACACTCTTAGGTGTTCATAATGTATTGATGTGTGTTAATGTAAACAATGACAGGCAATTTAAGCAAAGATGTGCAACATTGCACCAATGTCTCTTTTAATTATCATTTTATCCTCTTTATGTGTCCTTTAGAATTCTTATTATTCTTATTATTCCATCCACTGCCTTCCTTCACTCCCTTTCTAATCTATTTTCATTCTTCCTCTTCTTTAGATCTTCTTTCCTGCCTATTCCTTAGACATGTTACTGACTGACTTCACCACACTACTATGCTTATAGCTCTATGTTTTATATTGTAATTATACCATTTTAGCATAATTAAAGATTGTCAATAAATTTAATTACATTTTTAAATGTAATCTTGTAGTCTTTAGGCTAATAGACTCAAAGAGTATTGTATTTTCCTCTTTAAAAAACTTAATTATCACTCACACTCCAAGACAAGCACCATTTCAGCAGTACTAAGCTAATACAGGTGGAAATTTTCAAATATGACAAATCAATTTAGAGAAAACTTCAATTGTTTTTATAAGATGAAGCACCCACTTTAACAATGACGGAATCTTAAAGAATTGAGTTTATATGTTTTATGTTAGTTTTATAGGATAAAATCTTTGATCATAAGCAGTCAACATGATTCTTAAGCTTCAGCTTTATTACTCCAAGACAGTGAATTGAATGGTGAGATCAGGAAGTCAACAAACACCTTCTGCTCAGCAGAATAGAGGGTATTGCCATGAAATCTTCTAGGGATGACTTTCTGAACTCTATAATGCTTCCCAGATTCCATTCCACTCCCCAAATTCTTTGTCCTTACACCCCTGTGACCTGGGTGATTTAAATATGGATATGAAGTCCATTGATAATTGAATGAATAAATTTAAAATGGTTAAACATAGTTTTCAGAAAATGCTAGGAAGGGTGTTTAGAACATCTAGGTGAGAGAAGGTAGAAGTCAATAGAAAAATTAATCAAGAGGCAACAGAAAGAATAGTATATTGCTGAAATAGGAAGTTAATCAAAACTTCCCTATTTCCACCATCAAAATCCAGATCCACCAGGACACTATACTTACTTAGCTATATTCTGCCCTAATACTATCATCTATTAATCAGTTCTGAAGTTTATGAAAATATCTAATTGGATGAGAGAAGTATTAGAGTCCTTTACTTCCCCAGCTAGTCTTCTATTAATTACAAGTTAATCTTTGCTTTTAAACCTTCTTAATAAATCATCCTTGAGCTCTCTGTGCTCTTGGATGTTTTTATCAAAAAATCTAATATAAATATGATAGCTATACTGAAAGATAATTAAAATCTAAAGGATTTTTCAAGTTCTAAAAAATAAAAGTCAACTACTGTACTATGCAATCTGTTTACTTTTCTTGCACTTAATATTATAAATAAAATTCTCACTAGTGCTATTATAAATTTCTATTAACACTTATTTTGATAACTATAATATTTTCCTTCATAACAGAATTAAACCTAATGTTTGACATCTAAATTGTTCAAAGTTTTTTCAACTGTAAAGTATGACAAACATATTTGTGCAAAAATCTTTTTTGATACAAATAGAATTCCACAAGGAGTACTACTGCACCGGGTGGTACAGATTCAAGCTTCTTGACACATGATTTCAAAATATTTTATTTAATAATCTTTAGTTTCTTTTTAAATTGGTGGAAAATTGCTTTATCTTGTTGTGTCGGTTTCTGCCATACTCATGCACGCTCTTGACCTCCCTCCACTCCCCCGAACCCCCACCTCTAGGTCATCAAGGAGCACCAGGCTGGGGTCCCTGTGTTATATAGCAACATCGCACTATATAATTTACACGTGACAGTGTATATATGTCCATGCTACTTTCTCAACTCGTCCTACCCTCACCTTCCCTCTGTGTGTCAAGTCCCTTCTCTGCTATATTCATCAGTACCATTTCAAAATATTTTCTTAATTTTAGATTAGTCTATATTTCTATCAGTGGTGTATGAATGTGCCTATTTCAATGAGTGTAGGTTTTGACAACAATAACTATAAAATGTTTTTAACTTAATAGAAAAATAATAGCTTTATATTTTATTTTATTTCTGAGAAAGATATATGTGTATATATATGCAAAAATACATAAATAGTTTACTTTTCTGAATTCTCTCTTCATATCATTTGCCCATTTATCTATTAGGCCTCAGAGGTTTTATTAAACAATTTTCACTTTTTATAAATATTATGAAGATACCAATCTTTTATCTGTCTATGGTACTTCAAATTCACATAAGATTTTTAAGGTAGATTGTTTTTAAGTACATGTTGGAAATAACCTTCAGAGGTATCTTAACAGTTATTATGCATGTCTATACTCATTTCTGTGTGGTGGCTCAGATGGTAAAGAATCTGCCTGCAATACAGGAGATCCAGGTTCAATCCCTGGATCAGGGAGATCCTCTGGAGAAGAAAATGTCAACCCACTCCAGTATTCTTGCCTGGGGGATTTCATGCACAGAGGAGCCTGGTGGGCTGCAGAGGTCACCAAGAGTTGAACATAACTGAGTGACTAACACTTTTCATATTCATTTCTAAGTTCAATTTAACTTTATTGTTCATGATTATATTGATTAAAAGGTTATCTATTTTTTTAATCATTTTATATGCTCTTATACCCTCTTCCAATTTTCTGGGATTCAGTATTTTTGTTTTTAACTTTTATTATTTTACTTCATCTGTATTCCTTGAGTTTATGCTATAC
The DNA here is from genome assembly GCF_019320065.1 of Cervus canadensis. NCBI lineage: Eukaryota > Metazoa > Chordata > Mammalia > Artiodactyla > Cervidae > Cervus > Cervus canadensis. The sequence continues at coordinate 25,183,178 of NC_057391.1, forward strand.
ATTCTTTTCTAACACCATAAATTGTCTGACTGCTCACATATTTAAATAAATATGATCATTTAAAGCGAAAGATTGTCTCTGAGTGCAGCTTTGTTGTACTCAATATTTTATGCCCTGGTTCCCTTTATTTTGTAAGTAGTCTATTATCAATTAAGCAAAAGGACCAATTTTATATTATCAACATTTAACACAACATTTCAGTTGTATTAAGTTGATCCCACCTTTCTTTTGTTGCAGGTCACTTGACAGTCCTCTCTTCTTTATGATTCAATGGACCAAGTAAATGGCTCTGTGGTAACTGAATTTGTGTTAGTGGGACTTACACAATCCTTAGGGATGCAGTTTTTACTTTTTCTCTTCTTCTCTGTATTGTATTTGGGGATTATCCTGGGAAACCTCTTCATTGTGTTCACAGTGATTTTTGATTCCCACTTACATACACCCATGTATGTTCTGTTGGCCAACCTATCACTCATTGACCTAGCCCTTTCATCCACCACAGTTCCTAGGATGATCTCTGATCTTTTCAGTCACTGTCAAATCATTTCCTTCCACAACTGCATGCTACAAATGTTCCTTATCCATGTCACAGGAGGAGTGGAGATGATGCTGCTCATAGCCATGGCATATGACAGGTACATAGCAATCTGCAAGCCTCTCCATTATGTAACTATTATGAATCCCAAAATGTGCATGTTTTTAGTAGTTGCTGCTTGGATAACTGGAGTGACTCATGCTGTGTCTCAGTTTGTCTTTGTCATAAATTTACCCTTCTGTGGACCTAATAATGTGGGGAGCTTTTATTGTGATTTTCCTCGGGTTATTAAGCTTGCATGCATAGATACTTACAAACTAGAATTTGTAGTCACTGCCAACAGTGGCTTCATATCTATGGGCACCTTCTTTCTATTAATTATATCATACATCTTTATTCTGATCACTGTCCGACAACATTCTTCAAAGCATTTATCCAAGGCGTTCTTCACTCTGTCAGCTCACATCACTGTAGTGTTTTTGTTTTTCCTTCCATGCATGTTTCTCTATGTATGGCCTTTCCCTACAAAGTCACTGGATACATTTTTTGCCATTGTGGACTTTGTTGTCACCCCCGTCTTAAATCCTGCCATATATACTTTAAGGAACAGAGATATGAAGGTGGTGATGACAAGGCTAAGTCAACACCTTGTAAATTTTAGGGAAGTGACATGAGAGATTTCATTGATGAGAGCACAAGATGAATGTCATGGATCATCAAGACCCTCGTGGTCACCATGAACACTATAGAATGTGCTCATTTTCATTATTGCTTTTAAAAACTGAGAAGTTGGTGCTTCACTAGTGGTTCAGTAGTAAAGAGTCCACCTGCCAATGCAGGGGACATGGGTTTGATCCCTGATCCAGGAGGATCCCACATGCTGCAGAGCAACTAAGCTCATTGACCACAACTGCTGAGGCTGTGCTCTAGAGCCCACATGCTGCAACTACTGAAGCCTGCATGCCCTAGAGCCTGTGCTCTGCAACAAGAGAAGCCACAGCAATGAGAAGCCCATGAACCACAACTGGAGAGTAGCCCCGGATAGCCTCAACTAGAGAAAAGTCCACACAGCAACGAAGACCAAGCACAACCAAAAATAAACAAATAAAATTATAAAAAAAAATGAAAATACAAAAAATACACAAAATATACATAAAATAGATAAAATACATAAAAAAGAAGGTATTGAATCAAGGAATTTCATTTACATAGAGTTGTAGCTTATATTTCTATCTAAACTCCAAACCTAAACTGTAGTTACCACTAATGACTGCATTTAATATTCATGTGGATATTTTACATCTACATATAGATATGTATATGTGTATATGTACATGTATATATACATGTATATATGTGTATATACATACATGCATGCATATACATACATATATACACATATACATATATATACACACACATACATACATATATATATATATACACATACATATATATACACATACATATATAGATACATATAGGGCTTCCCTGGTGGCTCAGAGGTTAAAGCATCTGCCTGCAATGCAGGAGACCTGGGTTCGATCCCTGGGTCAAGAAGATCCCCTGGAGAAGGAAATGGCAACCCACTCCAGTATTCTTGCCTGGAGAATCCCATGGATGGAGGAGCCTGGTGGGCTACAGTCCAAGGGGTCACAAAGAGTTGGACATGACTGAGCCACTTAACTAATACATGCATATATACATATGTATATATGTACATATGGATATATACATACACACATATGTACACACATATATACATGTGTATATGTGTATATATGTCTGTGTATATATGTATTACACATACATATATACATATGTGTGTATATATATATATATATATATATACACCTATACATGCAAGTTAACTTCATCAGTATCTTCCATTTGATAACAAGCATCTTTGGAAATCAATTAATATTTCTTATAGAAATTACGTAGATCCAAAGATAAAATATACATTTATGTAAACCAGTAGACATTAAAATTGAGGAAGAAGCAATTCTCATCATAATTGTATTTTAATTAGATAAATAGGAAGGTCAACACTATGACACTACATTAAGACTTAAAATTGCTTTTAGACTTTGATAATGTATTTCGTACAATATTGTTTTAGAAATAGACTCTAGTATTTTATATTATGCAAAATTTTGCCTATTTTCCAGTTTTTTTCAATATTTGTTTTCAAAGCATATCTTGATTAATTCTTTAAAAGTATCTACACTTCTGTAAGTATTTGAAGGGACTTATTTACTAGAGGAGGATACTCCATTCAGATCTCAGCTTCTTTAATGTGTTCATTTTTAAGTAAGGGCTCTTAGGACAAAGATGATTGGCAACATTCAGGTAAAATCTGGAAAGTCTGATGGTCATGGAGCACAGCTGAGAGAGCATTTGGATTCTTTCTATGACTGATTTAAGGAACATAACTGTAATAAGTCAGTTCAGTTTTAACCACTGTATGGTAATTAAAGCTACTCAGTAAAAATGATAAATAATAAGAACTTAGACTTATTATTTGTCAAGGTATTTTTCCTATATTTTATCCACAAATTTTAAGCTATCTGCTTTCTATGAAATCTAAAACATCATTATTTGTTTCCTTCTTAACATGTCTGAATTTTAATTGCACAATTTTATCAATTTGTTTTACTATGTTTCTTTAAAAATTTACCTTTAGATTCAGCGAGAGTCATAGAAGTACCTGAGTTAGCCAAGAAACTGACATTAGCCCTTAAATCAAGAAGATTTTGTGTATTTCCTCAGGGGAAAGCTTGTGAGACTATAAGTAGTCTCAATACCCAAAGTTCAGGGTGACTACTTTCAGATCTCTTCATCTGCCTCTGGTCACTTCCATAAATGGTTCTTAATTAATGAAGTCATTTGCTAAGGAGGATAGTTTATATAAATTTTCTTCTCTTGGAAATTGTATACTTCATGAGAAAGTGCAAATAAAAGAAAAGTCTACACACCTTGCTCTGAAAATTGCTGTAATGTCTTCCAGTTATGAAGGAGGTAGGTAGAATGTGAAAGTGAAATATATTAGCAGAATTAACCAAACTGTAGCATTTGTATTGACAATAAAATGCTTCTATTAGTAATAACCCATTCTACAGAATTCAATTTTATGTGCATTTTTCAGGAAACATGGAAGAATCCTGAGGTTAGTGAAAAGAAAAATTCATTTTGCTGAAGAACAGTATATCTGAATTCTTACTTGTTACCATGGTAGAAAATCTTTTCACTGCAAATGATAACACTTCGGTAAACCTATACTGACATAACTATCCAGTTTGTCCTCTTCTCTCAGTGAAATGATTCCACATCAGTAAATATCCAAAGAAAATACTAAATCACATTCCTTGACTTTAAAGAAACATCCAAATCAACCAGTTATGTCAGAAATGATCTCACAATAGGAATCCCATGCTCTTTATTGTCAATGACAAGTATGATTATATTTGTGCTAAGCAGAAGGGGACTAAAATGACTATTTATGACTTGTTTTACTACTAGGCACCTCTTTATATTTGGAAGTAAATTATAATTGCTAAATATTTATAGGATTTTAAAAACAGTAATATGGAGCTTGAGGATAGGGCTATGGAATGGATAATGAAGAAAAAAATGCAATTTCCAAGGACTGTAGAATAACTGATTAAGTAGAGAAAACATAATACTACTCCCCCAAGAAATTTGATGAGCCATACCCTATCCTTTCATGACTCCTTAAGACCCGCCAATTTCCTCTCCTCTCTTTTATAGCTTCCCCTTCAAGCTACCATTCCATTTTCTACTTCACTTACTGCAAAACTTCTGGAATCTCCAATATATATATGAAATGACTTTTGCAACTTACATCCAAAGACCACTCTTCAGGCTCTTTACTTTCAGGTAGCAACTTACAAAGATATTCCAACAATACCTCTACATTTTATTATCATCATCCTTTATTTCCTTCCAAATGTATTACTTCTTCTAAAAATGACCTATATGTTATACATTGCTATGCTAGATCTTATTATAGCTATTATCAGAGTTAAAGCTGTGACAGTGTTCACATTACTCAGAATAAATAAATAATTACTCAGAATAAAAAAATTAGCATCATTTTTTTTTATCTTATACATGTGTTGACACATGTCCTGTTATTACTACTTTTTATAATGGCTATTATTAACTGCTTACCATTTGTTAGAAATTGATTAAACAATTGCTCATAATTCTGCAACAGTTTTTCATGTCAACATAATAAAACAAGAATCCTATAGTAGGCATTCTAGAATCCTTTTCCAATTTCATTTCCTATTAAAATTTCTTCACATTTTATCTCAGCAAATATTTTCCTCACTGTCAAATTTTTATTTTTTTTAATTTTGTTTTGTTTTTTAAACTTTTTTGGCCACCCCACACAGCATGTGAAATCCTAAGTTCCCCCATCAGGGATCAAGCTTGCATCCTCTGCAGTGACATTCTCTTGCTTTTAACTTCTTTCTCTCATTTTTAAACCTTATTTTTGTGTTGTTATTCTTTTCTTCTATTTTTCATCTTTAATTTTATTTTGGCATAACTCTTTCTTCTAAGCATTTTCATATTACCAAATGTTAAATATCAATTCTATCCTCTATAAATTCTTATAATTCCTAGTTTCTCTTTCAGAATTCTCATAAATGTAAAGTTCCCATAAGACTGAATCTCTACATCTGTCTTAGTTTTCATATTGCTATCCAAGCTCCTGAGAGATTATGACAATTATTTTTAAATTATGTCCCTCCCTCAATCCTGATAGAGTATTGGATTAGAGGGGATTTAGAAAAATATTGATCCAATGCAGTCATTTAAAAGATAGGGAAACTAAATCTTGCTATGATAATTATTTTTAGAATACAAGTATACTTTTAAATGATTATTGAGGAGCCAGGGTTTTTCCATGAATCAGAGGTGATAACTCTCACTACTAATAATCATCTAAACCTACTGTGTAATTACCAAATACAAAAACTGCAAAATATTTTATATTTAGTATTTCAGTTGAAATTCATAATAACCATAAAAAGGGATAGAATTAGTATTTGCATTTACAAAACGACAAAAGAAGTCTTAAAGAGGATGAATTCAAGATCCACAGATGCACACAAAACCCATACATACACTATGATTGCCTCACAATTAAATTGTGAATGAGGATTTGTTTTAGTTTAATAGAGAAGTTTCCAATAACTGTATACAAGATTATTGTGATGAACTATTGGGCTACTAAAAATACCTTCTCAAAAATGCATGTCATGAAAAGCCTTTGTAGATGTGACAATCATAGAGTTTTTTATGTATTTAAGAGCTATGATATGGTCCAGAGAATATGAACTGTTTTAGAGTTCAGTGAAAGAGAACATAAATGCATGGTCAGGGTATAAATTTAATCTGGCAGAAAGGGTAACATGAAAAAAAGCATTTTATTAGGAATAAGCCTAACATAAGTGAAAACACTAAAGCTTCGACAACTGGACCATAAAGCGTATTCAGGCAAAGAGTGTGTGATAAAATTTAGTTTAGATTGTAGGCATTTTAAATGCCTTTATGTAACAAAGCACAGAATGTCATCATCCTGAGTGTGAACATAATGACACAAATTGGGGCTCTGAATTTGAATATAATATTTCTCACTTTCTTCTCACTCCATTCAAGGTAACTACAGAGGATATTTCCTGGAATGAATCAATAAGCGAAACAAATCACTCCACGGTGACTGAGTTCATTTTTCTGGGACTCTCCAATTCTCAGGGACTCCAGATTTTCCTATTTGTGTTCTTTTTTGTATTCTATGTAGGAATTGTGTTTGGAAACCTTCTTATTGTCATAACTGTGACTTCTGATTCCCACCTTCACTCCCCCATGTACTTCCTGCTGGCCAACCTCTCATTCATTGACCTGTGTCTGTCTTCAGTCACAGCCCCCAAGATGATTGCTGATTTTTTCAGTAAATGTAAGGTCATCTCATTCAAGGGCTGCCTTGCTCAGATATTTCTCCTTCATTTCTTTGGTGGGAGTGAGCTGGTGATCCTTATAGCCATGGCCTTTGACAGATACATAGCAATCTGTAAACCCCTTCGCTACACTACAATTATGCGTGGCAATGTATGTGTTGGCTTTGTGGCTGCTGCGTGGGGAACTGGCTTTCTCCACTCAGTGAGCCAGTTGGCCTTTGCAGTGAACTTACCTTTCTGTGGTCCCAATGAGGTAGACAGCTTTTATTGCGACCTTCCTAGGGTCATCAAACTTGCCTGCACAGATAGCTATAGGTTGGATATCATGGTCATTGCTAACAGTGGTGTGCTCACCGTGTGTTCTTTTTTTCTCCTAATCATCTCATACACTGTCATCTTAGTGACCATCCAGCATCTCCCTTCAGAGAGGTCATCCAAGGCTCTGTCTACTTTAACTGCTCATATCACAGTAGTTCTTTTGTTCTTCGGACCATCTATCTTCATTTATGCCTGGCCATTCCCCATCAAGTCACTAGACAAATTCCTTGCTGTCTTTTGTTCTGTGGTCACTCCTTTTTTGAACCCAATTATATACACACTGAGGAACAAAGACATGAAGACTGCAATGAGACGGCTGAAAAAATGGAATATCAATTCTAGGATAAAGTCTTAGATCTCTTATAAAATTAATCTGTGAGATTAAACTGAGATAATGACATATTATATAGTATCAGTAAGTTATTTAGAAAATCTAATGAAAAATGATATCTTCCATTTCATATTCTGTATCAACTGTCAAAGAATATTTACATACACAACCTCATTTTATTCTTTGACAATCTTGTTATATTTTTGAATACAGAGGCAAATTTAACATTTTACTTTGAAAATATGATCTCACTAATTCTCCTAACAATTAAAAGCATAAATGTGTTAACGTTTGTACACTCCTGTGCCTTCTTGGATGGTCCTGAGGGTAAAACAGAGAAAGATAGAAACTAGGTTGACTTCGGATTTTTTTAAAATTTCTATTTGGCTCATTTTACCTAAAAACATCAAGAAGCAAATGCTATACACCTAATTTAAAAAATATTTATATGCTTAGTGATAATAATATATATGTCAACTTTTAAGAGGTTTAAAAAAGAAACTCCTCCCATTATAACTGTTTAACTACTATCATTGTAACAACCCATAATCCATGAGTGTATTATTAAGAAAGACAGGAAGAGGGGCTTCCCTAGTACATCAATGGTGAAGAGTTCATCTGTCAATGCAGGGGACATAGGTTCTATTCTTGATCTGGGAGGATCCTATATGCCGTGGGACAGTTAAGCCCAAGTTCCACAGCTACTGAGCCTGTGCTCTAGAGCCCATGACCTGCAATTACTGAGCCCACGGGCTACAAGTACTGAAGCCCATTCCTAAGCCCATGCTCCACTACAAGAGAAACCACTGCAATGAGAAGCCTGCTCACCACAACTAGAGAAAACCCAGATGCAGCAACAAAGACCCAGAACCATCATAAATAAATAAATAAATCTTATTTTTAAAAAAAAGAATGGCAGCAAAAGCGAGTCTGCCAATATTAAATTTGTCTTGTAGGCACATGACATCCTATGGTATACAACAGCCCATAGCAATAAAACCATTTAGAGAGATCCAAGTCTCTCAACATGTTGGCATACTGTGTATCATTTGGATTCATCCTTGTCACTTTTCATGGTTAGCTTTCACAAGCACAGACTTTGAAGTTAAAAAGAGATGGGTTCAACTCTACCTATCCCATACCAATCATGACTTTAAGCATTAGCCCAGTTGGTAAAGAATCCACTTGCAAAGCAGGAGACCCTGGTTCAATTCCTTGGTCAGGAAGATCTGCTGGAGAAGTAATAGGCTACACTCCAGTATTCTTGGGCTTCCCTTGTGACTCAGCTGGTAAACAATCCACCTGCAATGAAGGAGACTTGGGTTTAATCCCTGGGTTGGGAAGATCTCCTGGAGAAGGGAATGGCTACCCATTCCAGTATTCTAGCCTAGAGAATTCCATGGACTATGCATACCCATGGGGTCACAAAAGAGTTGGACACAACTGAGCGACTTTCACTTTCAAGTTTATATCCCATGGATTAATATCCAGAAGAACTGCTGGGTCATATGGTAGATAAATGTTTAATCTTGGAAAAACTTCCATGCTATTTTCAATAATGTCTATACCAACTCACATACCCATCAACAGTGTGACAGGATTTCCTTTTCTTCACATCCTTTACACTTTCTTCACTAATCATACACCTGCTGGCTATTTGTAGATCTGCTTTGGAGAAATATCTATTCAAGTCTTTGCCCAATTTTAATCAGGTTTTTTTTTTTCTGTTTTGTTTTGTTTTTAGCTATTGAGTTGAATGATTTTAACTCCTTATCAGAAATATGCTATAAAAATATTTTCTCCCATCCTTTCACTCTTTGCCTGTTTTCCTTATTATGCACAAGCTTTTTAGTTTTATGTGCTGTTGATTTCAGTTAGCTAATTTCTGTTGAGAATTTTTGCATTTATATGTCTTCAGTAATATTGTCTGTGGCTTTCATTTCTTGCAGTGTCCTTATCCGGCTTTAGTATCAGGGTAATTCCGATCTATAAGTTTAGGAGCATTCATTCCCTCTTCTTCATTTTTTTTTTTAAAAGTTTAAGAAGATTGGCATTAATTCTTTAAATTTGGGTAGAATTTACCAATGAAAACCATCTAACCCTGGAGTTTTTATTAAAATGCAGTAAAACTAGAAGCTGGAAATAAAGTTGAGAAATGAAGAAAAATCTTGAAATTTAGAAACTTGCACTTAAAAAATACTAGGATGAAAGTGGAAATACAGAGAAAAAAGCAAATTTTCTAAATAGTGATAATAAAGCAGTACATACAAAGATAAATGAGATATATTTAAAGCAGTGATAAGAGAAAACTCACATGTATATGATAAAACTCATATGTATATGAGAAAAATTCATATACATGTATCATGTATATGATAAGAGTCATATACACACACATTGATGAAAAATGAGAGAATTAAAGAAATGAGTTAAATTACCACCTCAAATTAAAAGCAAAGGAGAAACAAAAAGAAAACAAAGTAAAAATCAATAAAATAAAGAACCAAAAATGTATCAAATTTGTAAATCAAAAATCTTGTTTTAAACAAACATACAAATTAGACAGTCCATTAGATAGTTTCATAAAAGATAGGAAGAAATAATGCACAAAAGTAGTTAATAAATAAGAGAAAATAATGATTAAAAATCAGCAAATAAAGGTCACTAAAAACAATGCTGTACACATCTATATAAATAAATTTGAAAGCTTTATGAAAGGGATAAATATTTCAGGATAATACTTTACTACCGACTGCAGTATAAATATAATACTTAAAAGTGCTAATTTCCATAGAAATAACACAGAAATTTATCAGAGAATTATAACACACAAATATCACACACACACACGCGTACACACACACATCAGGTTTAGATGGTTCCACCGAGAATTCTACAAAACATTTAGAAATCAGATGTGCTGTCTTGTGCTTAGTCACTCAGTCGTATCCAACTCTTTGTGAACCCAGGACCGTAAGACCGCCAGGTTTTTCTGTCCATGGGATTCTCCAGGCAAGAATACTGGAGTGGGTTGCCATGCCCTCCTCCAGAGGATCTTCCCAACCCAGGGATCAAACCCAGGTCTCCCACACTGCAGACAGATTCTTTACCATCTGAGCCACCAGGGAAGGCCATGAATCCTGGAACAGGTAGCCTATCCCTTCTCCAGGTGATGTTCCCAACCCAGGAATCAAACCAGGGTCTCCTGGATTGCAGGCAGATTCAGACAGTCTAACTGAAAACAAAGTGCTCCAAAAAATAGAAAAATGAAAATTGCTTCCAATTTTTTCATGAAACAGCAAAAATTGTACCCAAATTAAATAAAAATAGTACAAGAGCAAACATTATCAACAGTTTACTCATGATTATCACAGTCAAAATCCTGTATATAAAATTAGTACAGTAGGCTTCCTTTCTCATACCATACACAAGAATTAACTGCTAATAGATCTGAAATACAAATGCAAAACATGAAGTACAAAATATGAGTAAATTCCTAAAAGTTTTAAATATAATGGAAATCTTTCTATGACACTAAATACAGATGTGACTTTTAATGATAGATTATAATAACAAAGTCTGCAACCCAAAATATTTTTTAAAAGCAAACGCAAATTCAGAATACAGAAGACAAACTGGGGTAAACATTACAACATATATCACAGATAATGAACCAATATTACTAAATGCAGAAAGAACTCTTAAAATTGAAAGAGGAAGACCAGACATTTGATAGATTAAGAAAAGGGGGGGAAGGGAGTGACTTCAGAGTAAATGGCAGAAGAGAGCTCCAGGGACATATTACTCTATAGAAACACTGACATTTTAAGCAAAAAATTATTAGAATCAACATTTTCAGAATTCTGGAAAGTAGTCAGAAGCTCATAGCCAATAAGTAAACATTGAATAAAGAAAAAAGCAACTTAAAAATGACAGAATATATTTGTGGCATTTTTATTTGCCCTTTCATCATACCCTTTCCCGGAGAAGGCAATGGCACCCCACTTCAGTACTCTTGCCTGGAAAATCCCATGGACGGAGGAGTCTGGTGGGCTGCAGTCCATGGGGTTGCTACGAGTGGGACACGACTGAGTGACTTCACTTTCACTTTTCACTTTCATGCATTGGAGAAGGAAATGGCAACCCACTCCAGTGTTCCTGCCTGGAGAATCCCAGGGACGGGGGAGTCTGGTGGGCTGCCGTCTATGGGGTCGCACAGATTCGGACACAACCGAAGCGACTTAGCAGCAGCAGCAGCATACTCTTTCCTAGCTTAGCATTTTTGTGAAGATGATGGCCCATAGCTGAATGAGATTACAGTCTTTGACTCCAGAGGTGGCAGAACAGACCTTAATGTCAAAGAACTGTGTTTTCTTTTTCTAACCTGTCTGAAAGCCACCTAAAAAAATTATGTAAACCTTTTAAATTTGTTTCACCTAATTCAGAAGTCACTCAAGGTGAAAGAGGGGCAAGAATTCTTCAAAAACATTGTAAGGCAAACGAAAACCCCATAGCCATGTGGGACAATTGAGCCCATCCCTAAAAGCCTGGAAGGAAAAAGTAGGAGCGGGGTTTTTTTAAAATAAAGGTAGTCAAAACAACACCTTTATATTGGGGAATTCAGAAAGCCTGATGGCTCAGATGGTAAAGAATCCACCTGCAATGCAGGAAACCCAGGTTTGATCCTGGGTTGGGAAGATCCCCTGGAGAAGGGAAGTATACCCACTCAAGTATTTTTGCCTGGAGAATTCCATGGATATAGGAGCCTGGCAGGATACAACCCATGGAGTCACAAAGAGTCAGACATGACTGAATGACTAACACTTTATACATGTCACACAAAATACATATTCAGAAAATACCTGGAAGATTCTTAGATTTTAGCTCTGGCTACTTTCTCATACAAACAGAAAATGAAGGGTAAGGCAGAGTTTTATATAACCCAAATATTGAAGGAATGCCTCAGCAAACAATCAACCACGAAAGACTGGAAGTGTTTTCATTTTTCTTACTTTTCTTATTTTCTGTTGTCTTTTCTTAATTTTTTTCTTGGCTCTTGGTGTTCAAAATATCACTAGCTGAAAATAAGCTAGAGATATAGACACTTCAGAGAACAAACATAACAAAGAATACAGAAGGTACAAAATAGTCTAGAAGTCACTGAGCAACAAACAAACAAACAATCCCAGATGAATCCTACAGAAATTGACAAAAATAAACCTTGAGGAGGGGAAAGAATCTGATTTCCAAGTTACTGAATTATAATATCCAGAAGATCTAATTTAAAAAAATAAGAAGCCTACAAATAAAAAAGTATGTTCCATGTATGATGAAATAAATAGACACTATCTCTGAGAAAATAAAACATTTGACTTACTAGATTAAGACTTTAAACAAATGGTTTTAAATGAAAACTAAGAGAATAATAGATCACATCAAGATTATCAGTAAAGATACAGAATTTATAAAAAGAAGCCAAAAAGTATAATGGAGCTTCCCAGGTGTAACTAGTGGTAAAGAATCTGCCTGCCAATGCAGGAGATGCAAGAGACACAAGTTTGGCCCCTGGGTTGGGAAGATTCCCTAGAGTAGGGAATAGCTACCCACTCCAGTATCCTTGCCTGGAGAATTTCATGGACAGAGGAGCCTGGCAGGCTACAGTCCATGTGGCCACAAAGAGTCGGACATGACTGAGCACACACACAAAAAGTACAATAGCTGAAACAAAAGGTGCTGGGACAACTGGATGTTCAATTGCCAAGAAAAATGAAGTTGAATGCCTACCTCACACCACATGCAAAATTTAATTCAAATTGTATCAGTGGCTTAAATATAAGACTAAAACCATACAACTCCTAGAAGAGAATATAGGAATAAATCATGGCCGTGTACAGGCAATGACTTCCTAGATATAAAAGGGAAAGCAAAAGAAAAAAAAAAGAAAGCAAAGAAAAGAAAAAAGAGATTTGACTTCGAAATTATAAACTTTTTATAAGACCATCATCAATTAAATTGACAGCTTAGGGCAGAGGGAAAGTACTTATCTCTGATAAAGCTCTGGTATCCAAAATATATAAAAGAATTTACAATGCAGCAACAGAAAGATAAATAAAAATTAGAAAATCAACAAAGAACTTGAATAGGCATTTCTCCAGAGGAGATAAACAATGGCCAGGAAACACATGAAAATATGCTCAACATCAATAGTTATCAGGAAAATTCACATTAAAACCACAGATGTCACTTTACACCCACAATGAGTCCATAATCAAAAAAAAAAAAAAAAGGAGAGGTAAAAAAGCCAGAAAATATGAAGGATGTGAAGTAACTGGAACCTTCATACACATGAAGATGTAAAGTGGTGAAGCTACTCTGAAAAGTATTTTGCAGTTTCTCAAATGTTAAAAATAGAGTTAGCATATGACCCAGTAATTCCACTCAAAGATATATACCCATAAGAAGTGAAAACATATACTCAAACAAAAATTCACACACAAATACACACACACTCATAGCAGCACTATCATCAATAGCCAAAAGATAGAAATCATCCAAATATCCATTAGCAGATGAATAGATAAATAAATTGTGATATACCCATACAATAGAATATTACTCAACCATAAAAGGAGAAGGCAATGGCAACCCACTCCAGTACTCTTGCCTGGAAAATCCCATGGACAGAGGAGCCTGGTAGGCTGCAGTCCATGGGGTCGCTAAGAGTCGGTCTCGACTAAGCAGCTTCACTTTCACTTTTCACTTTCATGCATTGGAGAAGGAAATGGCAACCCACTCCAGTGTTCTTGCCTGGAGAATCCCAGGGATGGGGGAGCCTGGTGGGCTGCCGTCTAAGGGGTCGCACAGAGTAGGACACACCTGAAGCGACTTAGCAGCAGCAGCAGCAGCAACCATAAAAAGGAATAAGGTAGTGATAAGTGCTACGTGTGAATGAACCTCAAATAATACGGAGAGTGAAAGAAGTAGTATATGAAAGATTACATACTGAAGGAAGACGGCCAAGATGGCAGAATAGGAAGACCCTGAGCTTACCTCTTCCTAGGAGCACAGCAAAAGTACAACTATTTATAGAATTGCTATGGATGAGAATGATCTGAAGACTAGCAGAAAAGATTTTCTCCACATCTAAATAAAGATTAAACCACAATGAGACAGGAGGGGCAGAGATACAGTAGAATGAAGACCCACACATCCAGGTAGGCAGCCCACAAATGAAAGCGTAACCATAACTGCAGAGGTTCTCCCAAATAATGAGACATCTGAGCCTAATATCAAACTGCCCATTCAGGGGGTACTACACCACAAAGATGAGCTCCCAAATCATCAGGCTTTGAAGGTGGGCAGGGTTTAAACATGGGAAAGCCAAAGGGCTGTGGGAAACTGAGGTCCAGTTTCTTAAAGGGCACATGCAAAATATCATATGCTCTGAGTAGAAGCAACGATTGAAAAGCAGCCTGAGTCAGATTCCACTGACCTCGTAGAAGTCTCCCAGAGAGACAGAAAACTGATGGGACTCCCCCTAGATGCACAGATGCTGGTGACAGCCATTTCCGGGAGCTTATTTTATCATAAGGACAGTGGTGCTGGGAAGCACTATTTTGGAGCCCTCCATATAGACTACCTCCCACCAGCACATTAGCACACCAGCACTAGCCCTGGGACACTCCAGATAGTAAATTTTGCCAGGAAACCACCTTTTCCCCGAAGTCCCTGCACAAGGCAGAATTGAGTAACCATCCCAGGGACCAGTCCTACCCATCAGTGCACGCACAGTATTAGCCCCACCACAACAGTAAGGCCTGCTTACTCAGCACACATAGTTGAGATTATATGACTCTGGTGACCAGAGGGATGCTATGAGCACCATAGGATATCTCCTACACAAGGCCACTTCTCCAAGATGCTACCTAATATATACAAATAAGCACAGAGAATTAGGTAAAATGAGGTGACAAAAAATATGTCCCAAATGAAGGAACAAGATAAAACTACAGAGGAAAACTAATTGAAGTAGAGATAAGCAATCTTTCAATAAAGATTATAAGGTAAAGACCACAAGATACTCAACAAAATGGTTGAAGAATGGATAAACACAGGGAAAAGGTTAACAAAGAATTAGAATATATAAAGAATCCAAATGATCTAAAGAATAGAATAATCCAAGTAAAAAAAATACATGAGAAGGAATAAACTGTAGATTATAGATAATACAGAGGAACAGAACTGGAAGACAGAATAGTGAGGGGGAAAAAAAAAAACTCAATCTAAACAGGGAAAAAAGCTTTTTAAAACTGGAGACAGTTTAAGACACTTCTGGGACAACACCGGGCATACAAACATTTGCACTAAAGAGGCCCTAGAAGGAGAAGAGAGAGAGAAAGAAAGGGGCAGGGAACTTATTTGATAATACCTGAAAGCTTCCCTAACATAAGAAAGGAAGCAGTCAACCAAATTCAGAGAGTCCGAAGTAAGCACAACCGAAAAAGAACCAAATCAATACACATTGCAATTTAAACGGTAAAATAAAAGTTGAAGGAAGAATAGTAAAAACAGTAAGGAAAATGCAACTCTTTATGTATTCAATATAACAGAACTCTCATAAGACTGACAGCCTACTTTTCAGCAGAAACTTTGCAGTTCAGGAGGAAATGCAGAATATATTTAAAGTGATGAAAGGAAAAAATCTTCAATTTATAGTCTGCACAGAAATGCTACCATTTGGATTTGAAGGATAGTTTTACAGACAGGCAAAAGCCAAAAGAGGTAACCATCACTAAACCAACTTCACAAGGTTAAAGGGACTTCTTTAAGTGGAAGATAGCACAATTAGAAATATGAAATTTTACAAAGGAAAAAGCTCATTGGTAAAAGCAAACATACAGAAAAAGCGGTAGATCAAACACTTATAAAGGTAGTATGAAAGGTAAAAAATAGTAGAGAAAGCACTTTCATTCACAATGAGAAGTTAAAGAATGTACCAAACAAAGAGATGTAAAATACAATATCAAAAACATTAAATGTCAGAGAAGGAGTTAGAATGCTTTTGAACTTCAGTGGTCAGGAACTTTACTATATAAAGTCTTATATATAAATATTCATATTTATATATATTAAAACATATAACTACTTAAAGTTATACAAAACTTTCTGGTAACAATTAGCCAAAGATCTGTAACAGATAAACGCATAAAAAAGCAGAAGGGAATCCAAATATATTAAAGGTAGTTATCAAAGCACAAGGGGAAAAAACAAAAGAAGAAGAGAACATAAAAGAAGTGAAAAGCAACCCCAAAAGAAATTTTTTTAATTTTTTTGCACAACAAAGGAAACTATAAGCAAGGTGAAAAGACAGCCGTCAGATTGGGAGAAAATAATAGCAAACGAAGCAACAGACAAAGGATTAATCTCAGAAATATACAAGCAACTCCTGCAGCTCAATTCCAGAAAAATAAATGACCCAATCAAAAAATGGGCCAAAGAACTAAACAGACATTTCTCCGAAGAAGACATACAGATGGCTAACAAACACATGAAAAGATGCTCAACATCACTCATTATAGAGAAATGCAAATCAAAACCACAATGAGGTACCATTACACGCCAGTCAGGATGGCTGTTATCCAAAAGTCTACAAGCAATAAATGCTGGAGAGGGTGTGGAGAAAAGGGAACCCTCTTACACTGTTGGTGGGAATGCAAACTAGTACAGCCACTATGGAGAACAGTGTGGAGGTTTCTTAAAAAACTGGAAATAGAACTGCCATATGACCCAGCAATCCCACTTCTGGGTATATACACCGAGGAAACCAGATCTGAAAGAGATACGTGCACCCCAATGTTCATCACAGCACTGTTTATAATAGCCAGGACATGGAAGCAACCTAGATGCCCATCAGCAGATGAATGGATAAGGAAGCTGTGGTACATAGACACCATGGAATATTACTCAGCCGTTAAAAAGAATTCATTTGAATCAGTTCTAATGAGATGGATGAAACTGGAGCCCATTATACAGAGTGAAGTAAGCCAAAAAGATAAAGAACATTACAGCCTACTAACACATATATATGGAATTTAGAAAGATGGTAATGATACCCTATATGCAAAACAGAAAAAGAGACACAGATGTACAGAACAGACTTTTGGACTCTGTGGGAGAAGGCAAGGGTGGGATGTTTCGAGAGAACAGCATCTAAACATGTATATTATCTATGGTGAAACAGATCACCAGCCCAGGTGGGATGCATGAGACAAGTGCTCGGGCCGGGTGCACTGGGAAGACCCAGAGGGATTGGGTAGAGAGGGAGGTGGGAGGGGGGATTGGGATGGGGAATACATGTAAATCCATGGCTGATTCATGTCAATGTATGACAAAACCCACTACAATATTGTAAAGTAATTAGCCTCCAACTAATAAAAATAAATGAAAAAAATAAAAATAAAAATAAAAAAATAAAATAAATAAAATAAATGGCAATAAATACACACCTATCCATAATTCTATAAATGTATACAGACTAGATGCTCTAATCAAAAGATAATGGCTGAATGGATAAAAAAAATCAAGACACATACGTAATGCCCACCAGGCGCTCACTTCAAATCTCAAGACACATACAAACTGAAAGTGAGGTGATGGATAAGGAATTCCATGCAAATGGAAATGAAAAGAAACCTGGGATATCAACCCTTATCAGACAACATACAGTTTAAAACAGGAAACAAAAAAAGACATTACATAATGATGGGGGTCAATCTAACTAGTTAAAAAACAAAAGGACTTCCTTGACAATCCAGTGGTTAAGACTTTGCCTCACAATGCAGGGGGTGCCTGTTCAGTCTCTGGTCAAGGAGCTAAGATCCCACATGCCTCTCAGACAAAAACCAAAACATAAAACAGAAGCAATATTGTAACAAATTCAAAAAGACTTTTAAAATTGTCCACATCAAAAAAACTTAAATTTAAAAGAAAATTTTTTAAGTTTAATAACAACAATAATAATCATAAATATATATGCACCCAACATAGGAGCACCTAACTGCATAAGCGAACATTAAAAAACATGAAGGTAGAAACTGATAGTAACAAATAATTGTAAGAGACTTCAGTGTCCCATTTACATCATTGGACAGATCATCCAAACAGAAAATCAATAAGGAAACACTAATCCTTGAAGACAAGTTTGCTCAGTTGAACTTAACAGATATATAGCAAGCATTCTTACATATCAACTGAATATACGTTGTTTTTAAGGGCGTAGGGAACATTCTTCAGGACAGAATACATGCTAGGCCACAAAACAAGTTTCAGTAAATTTAAGAAGATTAAAAGCATATCAAGCATCTTTCTCATCACAATGCCACAAGAATAGAAATCAACAAGAGAAAAACTTCAACAACAACAAAAAAATACAAACACATGGAGGCTAAACAATATGCTACTAAACAACCAATAGGTCACCAAAGATATCAGAGAGGAAATAAGAAAATACTTTGAGAAAATTAAAAATGGTTAAAACAATGATGCAAAATCTATGGGACACAGCAAAATCAGTTCAAAGAAGGAAGTTTATATTAATACAAATCTACTTCAGGAGACAAGAAAAAAATAATCAGCCCAACCTTAAACCTAAAGGGCCTAAAAAAA
The DNA here is from genome assembly GCF_019320065.1 of Cervus canadensis. Taxonomy (NCBI): domain Eukaryota; kingdom Metazoa; phylum Chordata; class Mammalia; order Artiodactyla; family Cervidae; genus Cervus; species Cervus canadensis. The sequence goes on from NC_057391.1 coordinate 25,202,016, forward strand.
GAAAACAAAGCACAAAGTTAGCAGGAGAAAGAAAATAAAGATCAGAGTAGAAATACATAGAGACTTCAAAAAAAAAAAAAACAATACAAATATCAATGAATTTAAGAGCAGGGTTTTTTTAAGACAATAAAATTGATCACCCTTTAGCTAGACCAATCAAGAAACAAAAGAGAGAAATAAAAGAGAAGTTACAACTGACACCACAAAATACAAAGTTTCATATGAAGTACTGTGAACAACTATATGCCAATAAAATAGACAACTTAGAGTAACCTGACAAATTACTAGAAATGTACAATTTCCCAGTACTGAATTCAGGAAGAAATACAAAATATGAATGTTTCAGTTGCCAGTAATGAAATTGGTTCAGTTAAAGAAAAAAAAAGTCCAGGATCAGATCTTCACAGGTAATTCGACCTGACATTTAAAGAAGAAATAATGCCTATCCTTCTTTCGCCATTCCAAAAACTTGAATATGAAAGAAGGCTTTGGGACTCATTCTAAGGGGTCAGCATCACTCTGATACCAAAACCAAAGATAATATAAAAAAAGAAAATGCAAGCCAATATCTCTCATGAAAATAGACATAAACTCCTCAGCAAACTGAGACTATTAGCAAACTGAATTCTACAAAAATTAAAAGGATCATATGCCATAGCCATGTGGGCTTACTCCACAGATGCAAGAATGCATCATTACTTACAAATTAGTAGGACACGCCACATTAAGAAACTGAAGGATAAAGATCACATGAATATCCCGATAGAGACAGACAGAAGTTTTGACAAAATTCAACATCTAGTATAATAAAAATCTCTCAATGAAGTATGTAATGAGGCAACACATTTCAACATAATAAAGGCCATATATGACACACCATGGGCTTCCCTGGTAGCCTGCAATGCAGGAGACACTGGTTCAATTCCTGGGTCAGGAAAATACCCTGGAGAAGGTATAGGCTACCCACTTCAGTATTCTTGGGCTTCCCTGGTGGCTCAGATGGTAAAGAATCTGCCTGCACTGTGGGAGACCTGGGTTCTATCCCTGGGTTGGAAAGATCCCCTGGAGGAGGGCATGGCCACCCACTCCAGTATTCTTGCCTGGAGAATCCCCACGGACAGAGAAGCCTGGCAGGCTACAGTCCATGGGTTCACAAAGAGTTGGACACAACTAAGCGACTATGCACAGTACAGAACATGACAAACCTACAGCCAACATCATACTCAATGATAAAAAATGAAAGTATTTCCTCTAAGATCAGGATCTAGGCAAGAATACCAATTCTCACCACTTTTATTCAATATAATATTGGAAGTCCTAGCCACGGCAATTAGAAAACAAATAAGAGGTGTCCAAAATGGAAAGGAAAAGTTAAACTGTCACTCTTTGCAGATATCATACTATTTATATAAAACCCAAAGTCTCCACCAAAAACCTATTAGACCTAATAAATAAATTCAGAAAGTTTTCAGGATACAAGATTAATATACAGAAATCTGTTGCTTTCCTATACACTAATAATGAACTATCAGAAAGAGAAAACAAAAATAATCCCATTTTATATTGCATCAAAAAGAATAACATACCTAGGAATAAACTTAACCAAGGCAGTGAAAGATCTATACTCTGAAAACTATGAAACACTAGTGAAGGATATTGAAAATGATACAAAAAAATGAAAAAATACCCCATGCTCTTCGACTGAAAGAATAAGATTGTTAAAAGTCCATACTATGAAAAGAAATCTACAGATTTAATGCAACCCCTATCAAAATACCCAAGACATTTTTCACTGAATTAGAATAAATAATTCTTAAATTTATATGGAATCACAAAATACCCCAATTGCCAAAGCAATCTTGAGGGGAAAAAAACTGGAGGTATCACACTCTTGACTTCAAGCTATACTACACATTTACAGTAATCAAAACAACATGGTTATCAGTACAAAAACAGACACACAGATCAAGGAAATAGCATAGAGGACTCAGAAATAAACCTATGTGCCTATGATCAATTAACTGATAACAAATAAGGCACAGAATGCAGTAGATTAAGTGTCAGAAAGGTCAAGTATTTCACCAAATAAAGCATAAGGAAGAGGAAAAGATTGGTGGGCAATCTATTAGAAGATATTAGGAACACATGTCAAGTGACATGTCAAGTGAAAAAACCTGGGCAACACAAATAGAACGCGAGCACATTTCAAAGATAAAGCTATAAAAAATGTATGGGAGCCTAACATTACCATGGTTCCTTTTGAGGGGAAAGATGGTTGTAATTTTTATGAGTCATAGAGAAGATTTCTGAGATGGGGTAGCTGGGAGTTCTATATTCTGACTTGAGTGATGATTACTTTATAAAAATTGATTAAGCAATAAACTTGTTTTGTGCCATTCTCTGCATTGCTTTATTTTGAAACTCATAGTGAATAAAATCAAAAATTGAAGCAAGGTGAATGAGTGACAGCACAAAACCTAACCAACTTTGTCTGGAGACCTATCTTCAACTACCATTGACTCTAGTGAGTTTATGTATATTTTTAATACTGAAACACAATAAGCATGGGAAATTTTTTTCCGCTGTTGCAGTTCATAAGGCAACTTTATCTTCAGGGAGTCAGAACTACTCAGAAAGCTGTTGCATAATTCTCCCCTGTGCAAAGAGTGACATAAAATGCTACCATGGTAAAGGCAGCTAATTAAAGCACTAATTGTGCTTGGGAAGTGACCAAGTAGAACTTCAGAGATTTGGTATTGCCGTCCAGAAATCAGTCTATTATGAGAACTGTCTCCCAGAATCATTTTGGTTTTCCCAGGGTAATTAAGGGGAAAAGTGGTTAATGGGTCACTTGGGACTGACATCTCTTTCTGTAAATTACTATTCCCTTGCCTTACTAGGATTTTTTTTTTCTTCTGGTCATGGAGCCAAAGACAGCCCTTGAACAGTAATTGAATAAAAACAATAGGGAAGGAAAATTGCATCAACAATTACACCACTAATTCTAAACCTTTGGATGCCTTTGTTTACAGTAAGCTAAGGAGGTTTCATGGGGTTGCAAAGAGTCGGACACGACTGAGCGACTGAACTGAACTGAACTGAAGGAGGTTTTTTGGCAGGTCAACCTCATTTTGCTAGAGTTGAGTCTAAGTTTGTGGTCAATCAAATAAAGTAAACTATTACAGTGATCTTCAGCCATCTGAACTAACTCTTTGAATACAGAATCATTACATAGTGCAGTAATACCACTATATGTAACCTGATTCAAAATTATATTACTTTCATCCTGTTCCAACACCCTTAGGATCCATTCCCATACATATGATCCAGTTTCTATTGATATACATATGGTAAAGACTGGGAGAACTTAAGAATTCAGTTTTCCTAATTTATTGGGATTTACCATTATCTCCCATCTTGATTTTCAAGACTTTACCTCTTCTCAGCCGACTCCATAACCTTAATAAGAGACAGTATGAGGTTTTGAATTCATTTGCCTTTAAGTTAAATTTTTCCCTTAGATGACATGAAAATGCAGCTACAAAAGATAAGTTTATTTTAGATCAGTCATAGAGACTTTCTGGGACTTCCCAGGTGGCTCAGGGGTAAAGAATCTGCTGCTAATGCAGGAGATGCAGCTTTGATCCCTGGGTCAGAAAGATCCTCTGAAGGAGGAAATGGCAACCCACCCCATACTGTTGCCAGGATAATCCCAAGGACAGAAGAGCCTGGTGAGCTACAATCCATGGGGTTGCAAAAAGTCAGACGTTGACTGAAGTGACTGAGCAGAGGCTTTCTGGTTCTTTACTTGGTCTTGAGATGGGAATTTAAAGCCTTAAACTCATTATTTTCTTTCCCCAAGATATCCAGTACACTTAAAAATTCATTATGCTCCTTATTTTTACTAAACTATTCTGCAACAGCAATTAGTTGATCATCCAAAGCCTTGTTCTCAATGCACACCTGACTGCAAGTGACTACATGTGAAAACTGATGTAACTCTTTTGCCACTGTATGCTAAGGACTATCAGTATCCCCTTTAACTGCTGACAACAGGTTCAGCAATACTTTTAAATCTAATCTAATCAGAAAACTAATTTCAGATAACACAAAACCAATATAGATAATACATTCTTCTTTAAGATATAACAGACATATAACATTCTATTAGTCTCAGGTACAGAACATGATGATTCCATATTTGCATATACTGCAAAATGATCACCACAATACATTTTAACATCCACCACTATGTACTTTTCTTCTTTTTTAAAAATTTTTATTTATTTATTTACAGCTGCACTGGGCTTTCATTGCCACACAAAGGCTTTCTCTAGCAGTGGTGTGTGGGCTTCTCACTGCAGTGGGTTTTCTTCACTGCTCTGCAGTGGCAGAGCACAGACTCCAGGGTGTGTGGGCTTCTGTAGCTACGGCACCCAGCCTCAGTGGTTGCTTTGCATTGGCTCTAGAGTGAGTAGGTTTCAGCAGCTGCGGCTCAGTAGCACGGGCTTAGTTGCTCTGCAGTGTGTGAAATTCTCCCAGACCAGGGATCGAACCCATGTCCCCATGGGCAGGAGAATACTTAACCACTGGACCACCAGGGAAGTCCACAATTTTTTTTCTTCTGAGAACTTTTGAGGTCTACTCTCTTAGCGACTTACAATTATACAACATCATTAACTATAGTCACCATGCTATTCTTCATATTTTTTTATTTTATGCATTTACTCTGGATGTAACATAACTTGATACAAACACAGATGACATTCTAAGACCTTTTGCCTGAGCTGTTCAAGTACAGCATCATTTGAGACAGTGGAAGGTGACTTAGAAACACTTGGGTTGAGTATTTCTATCCATGCCTTAAATCCTAAAAACCTTGCAGTTTTTATAGTCCTTTTGGGAAAGACAGGAACTACTTTAACACTTGTTAGTGTATCAGTTAATGCATTTCTGCGAAAGACTTTGTAAAAATTTTGAAAATTAGAAAGTTCATATTTTTGATGACTGTCACCCATTTTGCCTACTCTCTGCCTCTGGGAATCAGCAATTTGTTTTCTGTATCTATGAGTTTGTTCTGGGTTTAGATTTTGTTCTTGCTGTTGTTTGGGGGTGTTGTTTTTAGATCCCACATATAAGTGAGATTATATTGTGTTTCACTGTCTTAGTTCTTTCATTCTCTTTCATTGTCTTAGTTCACCTAGCATAATGTCCTCAAGGTCCATCCAAGTTATCACAAATGGCAAGATTTCCTTTTTATGGCTGAATAACTTTCCATTGTGTGTGTGTATGCCATATTTTCTTTATCCAGACATCTATCAGTGGATACTTAGGTTGCTTTAATATCTTAGCTACTGTAAATTGTGCACATATCTTTTTGAATTATTTTAAAGTTTTTATTTCCTTTGAATAAATACCCAGAAGTAGAATTGCTGGATTACATGATAGTTCTATTTTAAAGCTTCTAAGGAACCTCTACACTGCTTTCTACAGTGGCTGAACCAATTTACTTTCCCACCAAAAATACACAAACATTCCCATTTATCCACATTTCCACCATCTCTTGACTTTTTGATGATAGCTACTCTAACAGATGTAAGGTAATCTCATTATGGGTTGATTTGCTTTTCCTTGATTACTGATGCTGAGCACATTTTCAAGTATTTATTAGCCATCTGGGTGTCTCCTTTGGAAAAATGTCTGTTCAGATCCTCTGCTCAGTTTTAATTAGATTGTTTGGGTTTTGCTACTGAATTTTGTGAGTTCTTTACATATTTAAGACATTAACATCTTGTCAGTTACATAAATTACAAACATTTTCTCCCATTCCAGAGTTTATTTTTTCAATGCTTTTCTTTTCCTGTAAAGAAGATTTTTAGTTTGATGTAGTTCCATTTAATTTTGCTTTTGTTGCTTGTATTGTTTGTGTCCTATCCAGAAAACTGCTGCCAAGACCAATGTCAAGAATCTTCTACTCTTTGTTCTCTTCTAATAATTTTATAGTTTAAGTCTTTAATTTTGAGCTAATTTCAGTAAGTGGTATAAGACAGGGGTCCAATATCATATTTCTGCATATTTTTGAATGGTTCTCCAGTTTTTCCAGTATCGTTTGTTAAAGAGACTTTAAATGGTTTTCTTTATTTAGTTTACCCAAAGCTACCATATATAGAATCGGGTTGATCAGCAGAAACTTTTTAGTTTACTATAAAAGAAGGTATTCAGAGTCTGACAGAGATTACAATGCTGCTCACTCATCTCCAACCATGTTCCCCATAAGAACCCAGATGAAATGCCCTTTATCAAGGCTGTTAAGAAATAAATTTGTGAAAGGAGTCCTAGCATTTTGGAAAAGCTCTATGACTGCTATTTGCTGTAGGCTAGGAAGGATAATGCTGCCTTTGAACGTCAGTCCCTGAATTCAATGTGGATGATGAGGTACTATGGGGACAGTGGCCATAAATGCCAGACATAAAGTGTGTATAAGGACTGAAATAGGCAACAGAATAAAAGCAGAAATTAAAATAGTATGACCTGACAAAACCTTTGGCATTGGATAATTAACCATGGTGTCTCTAGAGCTTAAATAGGTAAGTAGCCTATTAAAGTCTTACTTGATTTGTATGAGCAGAAAATCTGTAAGTCAGATGAACATAAATTTGACTCAAATGAGAACAATAGAGACAGAGATTCACAGCATTTCAACAAGTTTTCAGACAAGCCAGTTACAAAAACAAAGCCCACTGAATAAAGAGCAGACTGGGTCTCCTTAAACAAGAAGCTTAGTACTGGGGATGAGGGGGGAGTATACTATAAATATTTCTCATAGCTTTCTTTGAAGTTACAATCATTTACCAAGATGATTGTACACCGAGGAAGGAAAAATAACCAGACTTTTAGAGAATTACTGGACACTGGCTTTGGATTTACACTAATTCTTGAAGACTACTACTATGGTACACCAGTCAGAGAAGGGCCTGATAGAGATCAAATGGTGAACAAAAGTTTGCTCAGATCTGTCTCAGAAATGACTCAGTGGTTCCCACCTCATTCTGTGGTTATTTCAAGAGCTCAAGAGTTCATCATTGAAAGAACATACTCAATAAATGGAAGAATCTTTATGTTGGTTCTCCACTACATGGGATATGAGCTATTATAGTATCAGTGACCTAATATAAGCCACTAGAACTATCTCTACATACCAAAAGATTAAAGTAGAAACATTACCAAATTCCTAGAGCAAATTTTGAGATGACACCATCACAGACTTGAAAGAAGGCAGAGATGGTGATTTCTATAATATTCTTACTCAGATCACCCATTTGCCCTGGAAGAAGACAAGAGGATCTTGGAGAAAGACATTAATCAAGTGATGACTTAATTACAGCGTCTGTTCCAATTGCATTTAACTGCCTTGATCTAGTATGCAGCCATTAATCCAGCAATTTTTTTTCTATACCTTTTTAGCAAAATCATCATAACCAATTTGCTTTTAACAGCCAGAGCCAAATAAACCTTCACTATCCTATTTCAAGGTATACCAACAATCCAAGTCCTATGTTATTATCTAATCCACAAGGAGCTTCATTGCTTTTCTATTCCAAAAACCATCACAATACCTCATTATATTGTTAATATGTCAATTGAACTTGCTAAGCAGAAAGTTTCAATAGTAACTACTCTAGATACCTTGGTAAGAAATATATGTAAGTCATAGTGAAGTGAAAGTCGCTCAGTCGTGTCTGATTCTTTGCAACTCCATAAACTATACAGTCCATGGAATTCTCCAGGCCAGAATACTAGAGTGGGTAGCCTTTCCCTTCTCCAGGGGATGTTCCCAACTGAGGGATCAAACCCAGGTCTCCCACATTGCAGGCAGATTCTTTACCAACTGAGCTATCAGGGAAGCCCGTAAGTCATGGGTGGAAAAGAAATCTCAAAAATATTCAGGGAGCTGACACTTCAGTAGTTTCTAAAGGTAGAGTGGTCTGGGCAGATCAAGATATACAAAGTGGACAATTTGCCACATTTTGTACTATTGTGTCTACCACTAGGAACTAGACACAATTTTCTGTGTCACTTAATATTTTGGAGGTAACATATACCTCATTTTGGCATGATATTCCATTCTAAGAATTAAGTAACCCAAAACATTTCCAGCTTGAATAAGGCCTAGATCACAGATGCTTCTACAACTGCTCCAATTTGCTTTAAAAGCTCCTCTGACAATGATCCAGAAAATATTATAAACCATCTATTATATATAGGAACACTAAAGAATACATTTGGTAAGTTCTTAAAGGTGAAATCACAATCCCATATCTTTAGGCTTTGGGAGCACACATATGCTATATTCTGTAGACACTAAATCTACTTTCAAGTAAGAACTTCTGGCTTTCTTCTGGGCCTCCATAGAAACTGCACACTTGAACAAGTGTAACCAAGATGCTATGTAATCTGAGCTTCCCCTCATGAACTCAGCAGTGCAACCCGCCAAGCTATAGAGCTGGATGTGCACAGCAGCATCCATTCAAGACTATGGCTGAACACATCTTGAAAACATAGGTTCCTGAGAAAATTATCTAAATGCCCAGGACACAAACTCCTACCACATTACTTTCTCTCTGTAACCGCACCTAAAACTTTACAGAGAGTTTTCTCTGAAGCAGCTGATAGAGAAAGAAAAAATAAATGGGACTTTTTTGTAGATGATTCATCATAGTTAGTAAGTACTTGGGCATTTACTACACAATGACTTCTTTGTTTCATTGAACTGTCCCTTTTATCCACCATCAAAATATCTAACATCTCTTGGTCTCAGTACAAATACCAGTAGTATTTGTTGGTTGTCATTCTTACAACTGAAAACATCTTGACAACTGAAAACAAATTTAAGAAAGATTATATCCTAAAAAAAAAAAAAAAGAAAGATTATATCCTAATAAAACAATATTAGCTCTTTCACTAACCATATTTGTTAGTGTCCCACTAACTTTTTTTTTTTCCCACCAGGCAAAGTCTAACAGAAGTTATGTACTCTCACAAAGCATTCTTTACATACCACTGAAAGACACTGGCACTGGCATTATCCTACAAGATCCCAGTCCTAGTGTTAGAATAATCAAGCACCCATATGCCACCACCAAGGGGCAGACTACACTTCTCAGAGTTACCCAGTCAAGTTATTGAGGTTTGCTGATTCCCTGCTGGCTCAGACAGTAAAGCGTCTGCCCGCAATGTGGGAGACCCGGGTTCGATCCCCGGGTCGGGAAGATCCCCTGGAGAAGGAAATGGCAACCACTCCAATACTCTTGCCTAGAAAATTCCATGGACGGAGGAACCTGGTGGGCTACAGTCCATAGGGTCACAAAGAGTCGGACACGACTGAGTGACTTCACTTTCACTTTCACTTAGGGTCACTGGGGGATTCCCTGGTACCTCAGCTGGTAAAGAATCTGCCTGCAAAGCAGGAGACCCAGACTCAATTCCTGGCTCAGGAAGATCCACTGGAGAAAGGATAGACTACCCACTCCAGTATTCTTGGGCTTCCTTGGTGGCTTAGCGGGTTAAGAATCTGCCCAGAATGCAGGAGACCTGGGTTTGATCTATGGGTTGGGAAGATCCCCTTGAGAAGGGAAAGACTGACCACTTCAGTATTCTGGCCTGGAGAATACCATGGACTGTATAGTCATAAAGAGTCAGACACAACTGAGCGATTTTCACTTAATGGTCATTGGAAGGACTGATGCTGATACTGAAGCTGAAGCTCCAATACTTTGGCTACCCAATGTGAAGAGGCGACTCATTAGAAAAGACCCTGATGCTGCGAAAGACGCTGGGAAAGAAGGCGGGAGGAGAAGGGGACGACAGAGAACGAGATCGTTGGATGGCATCACTGACTCAATGCACATGAGTTTGAACATGCTCCGGGAGATGGTGAAGGACAGGGAAGCCTGGCATGCTGCACTCCATGGGGTTGCAAAGAGCCAGACATGACTGAGAGACTGAACAACAAGAAGTGGTCGTAAGCGTGCATGCTCAGTAGCTTAGTCATGTTTGCCTCCTTCCCTGGTGGCTCAGTGGTAAAGAACCCGCCTGCCAATGCAGAAGATGCACGTTTAATGCCTTGGTCAGGAAGATCCCCTGGAGAAGGAAATGGCAACTAACTCCAATATGCTTGCCTGGGAAATTCCATGAAGAAGAGAGTCTGGCAGCCTATAGTCCATGGGGTCACAAAGAGTCGGAAATGACTAAACTACTGAGCAATGGTAACAAGCAAATATATAGCTATATATTTAAGTACTCTCTCCAAATAAATATTCAGTTCAGTCGCCCAGTTGTGTCCGACTCTTTGCGACCCCATGAACTGCATTATGCCAGGTCTCCCTGTCCATCACCAACTCGCAGAGTTCACCCAAACCCATGTCCATCGAGCCGGTGATGCCATCCAGCCATCTCATCCTCTGTCATCCCCTTCTCCTACTTCTAGTGAAATATGGCTAAATTCTGGGCCGTCTTATTTTGAAACCTAACCAGAAAGTCCTTTTCATTGGTCACCTGTAGAACAAGAACAATGCAAGACCCAGTTTAGGTCATGCTTGAACTGCCTCTGTGTATCTGTCCAAACATCTAGTGATACTTCCTACCATGAGCTTGAGCATTGTTTACCAACTGAGTTACTGGTTTCTATTTTTTTAATCAATAGACTTTATGTTTTTACACTTTTAGATCACATCAAAAGTGGGCAGAAAGTAGTTTCCACATAACTCCTAAATACACACACACACATTTCCCAAGCATTCACATCTTTGTGCTATGCTTTGTTGCACTCAGTGAAGAACACTGACACCATTATGAACCAAAGTGCATAGGTTATATTTAGGTTTACTCCTGGGGTTGTACATTCTATGGGCTAACATGTATTAATATAATGATCTTTATAGTATCATACAGAATAGTTTCACTGCCTTAAAAATCCCCCTAACTTGTTGAGAGTTTTTATCAGGAAAGGATATTATATTATGTCAAATGCTTTTTGTTTCTAAGGTGAGCATGTTGTTTTTATCCTTCATTCTGTTATTGTAATAGGTCACATTTATTAACTGTGTGTTGAACCACCCATCCATTAACACCCAGTAACACTGCCCTCATAAAATAATTCTAGGAGTGTTTACCCATCTTCAGTTTTTTGGAGAAGTTTGAGAAGGGCTGATATTAATCCTTCTTTATTATTTTTAATTTTTAATGCTTCTAGCTACTAGTATTTCTAATTCTCCCATATTTTTCATTATAATCATCTACTTATGATGCTCTTTCTTTTTTTCATATTAATCCTTCATTAAATGTTTAGTATAATTGAATGGCTCAAGAAGTTTTCAATCCTGGGTTTCTCTTTATTCAAAAATTTTTAATTGTTGATTTAATCTTCTGACTCATTATTAACCTGTTCAGATTTTTATTCTTCATGATTCATTCTTGATAGGTCATGTTTCTAGGAATTTATCCATTTCTTGTAGGTTATGCAATTTGTTGGCATATATTTTATCATAGTAATAACTAAGATCCTTTGTATTTCTGTGGTATCATTTGTAATGTCTGTTTTTCATTGATAATTTTATTTGAGCCCCCTCTCTTTTTCTTGGTAATTCTAGCTAAAAGCCAGCTTTGTTCATCTTTTTTTAAAAAGAACTAGCTCTTAATTTGTTTGATTTTTTGTCTATTATTTTTCTGTTCTCTCATTTATTTCCAATCATCTTTGTTATTTCCTCCTTTGTGCTAACTTTGCACTCTGTTCTTTTTTTACAATTCCTCAAGGTGTAAAGTTAAATTGTGATTTGAGATCTTTCTTTTTTCAAGGTAGGCGTTTATCATATAAATTCCTTCTTAGAACTGCTTATGTTGCAATTTATAAGTTTTGGCCTGTTGAATGTCTTTTTCCTTTTTCTTTGGTCTCAGCTTATGATTTTATTTCCCTTTTGATTATTTTTTTGACCCATTGGTTGTTTAGGAATGTGTTGTTTAATTGCCATATATTTGTGGGAATTTTCCTTCTTTTATTCAAAGTTTCATACTATTTTTGTCAGAAAGCATACTTGAAACAAATTCAATATTATTAAATTTTCTAAGAATTGTTTTGAAGGTTAATGTATGATCTTGTCCTGGAGAATGTCCTGTTTGCACTTGAGAAGAATGTATCCTCTGCTATTGTTGAATGAAATTCTCTGTATATGTCTGTTAAGCCCATTTGTTCCATGGTATTGTGCAACTCCTTTATTTCCGTATTGATTTATATCTGAATGATCCATCCATTGTTGAGAGTGGGATATTGAAGACCCCTACTACTATTCTATTGTTCTTTTCCCCTTCAGATCTTTCTATATATGCTATGTGCCTCTAGATTTTCTGATGTAGGATACATATAGAACTATATTTGTTATATCCTCTTAATGAATTGACTCCTTAATTATAGTATAATAGCCTTCTTTATTGTGACAGTTTTTTTAATTTAAGTCTATTTTGTCTGATATAAGATTAGCCCCTCCTATGCTGTTTTGGTTATACTTTTAAGGACTATGTTTTTCCACTCCTCACTTTCAACCTATGTCGTGTCCTCAAAGTTCAAATGAGTCACCTATAGCAGCACAGAGGTGTATCTTGCTTTATATCCATTCAGTCACTCTGTATCTTTTAATTGAAGAATTTAATCCATTTACATATAAAGTAGTTGTAGCTAAGTGAGGATTTATTAGGGCTTCCCTGGTGGCTCAATAGTAAAGAATCTGCCTGCAATGCAAGAGATACAGGAGACTCTGGTTCAATCTATGGGTCAGGAAGATCTCCTGGAGGGGAAAATGGCAACCCACTCCAGAATTCTTGTCTGGAGAATCCCATAGACAGAGGAAACTGGTGGGCTATGGTCCATAGGGTTGCAAAGAGTCAGACATGACTGAAGTGAATAAGCATGCATGCACAAGGACTTATTATTGCCTTTTTTTTTTCATTTTTTCTGACTGTTTTGTAGTTCCTTTGCTTCCTCTTCTACTACTATGTTCCTTCGTGATTTGATCTCTTTTGTAGCAGTGTGCTTTGATTCTCTTCTCTTCATACTTTGTGTATCCCCTACAGTTTTTTTTTTTTTTTTTAAATCTCTGTTTACTATGAGGCTTTAGAGAAGGAAATGGCAACCCACTCCAATATTCTTGCCTGGAAAATCCCATGGACAGAGGAGCCTGGCAGGCTACAGTCCATGGGGTCACAAAGAGTTGGACACGACTGAGCAATTAAATCCCCACTATGAGGCTTTCAAAACACATCTTACAGTTGTAACAGTCTATTTTACGTTGATGACAACTTTGATTACATACAAAAGTTCTTCACTTTTACTTCCACCTTCCAGCTGACATACTTTATGTTATCAGTTTCACAAATATTTTTATATTAAGAGTATCCATTAAGTTACTATAGTTAGTTATGTTTATTGCTTTCACCTTTTAATTTTCATGATAGAGTTGAAAACTATTTATGCATCACCGTACAGTATTAGCATATTCTGTACTTGACTATATATTTACTTTTACCAGTGAGTTTTACACTTTCACATTTTTCATCTTGCTAAATAATTCCTTTGTTTCACCTTAAAGAACTCTCTTTAGCATTTCTTGTAAGGCAAATCTAGTGGTGATGAACTCTCTCTACTTTGTTTTATCTGAGATAGTCTATCTCTTCATTTTTGAAGGACAGCTTTATCAAGTGTAGTATTTTCATTTGGCAGTTTTAATCTTTAGTGCCTGGAATATACTCATTCCCTTTTCTCCTGGCCTGCAAATGTTCTACTGAAAAATCCATCAACAGTCCTACGGAGGCTTCCTTGACTGAGATAAGCCAAGTTCCTAACTCTGCTTTCAAAGTTTTCTTTTTGTCCTTGACATTTAACAAGATGCTTCTAATGTAAACCTTAGTGTAAATCTTTTTACTTTTAACCTATTTGTATCCCTTTGGGTCCCATGATTCTGGATGTCCATTTTCTTCCACACATTTGGGAAGTTTTCAGCCATTATTTATTTAAATATGCTTTCTGCCCCTTTTTCTTTCTACTCCTGCTGGGTATCTCACAGTGTTATACCGCTTCTTCTGATGTAGTCTCATAGTCCATTTGGCCTTCTTCGCTCTTTTTATTCTTTTAATTTTTGTTTCTCTGTCAGAATAAGTTCAAATGACCTATTTTCAAATTTACTGATCCTTTTCTCTGCTTGATCAAATCTGTGTTTGAACCTCTCTAGGAATTTTTCCTTTTAGTTACTGTATTCTTTAGCACCAGTATTTCTGTTTGGTCCTTTTCTCTATTACATCTATCTCTGTTGATATTCTATTTATGTATTGCTTTCTTAATTTCATTTGGTTGTCTACCATGTTCTCTTATAGTTCACTAAGTTTATTTAGGATGATTATTTTGAATTATTTGTCAGCAATTCACAAATATCCATTTCTTTGAAACGAGTTGCTAGAAGTTTGTTTTCTTCCTTGAATTGTATCATGTTTCATGATTCTTTATGTTCCCTTGTAGATTCACTTTGTTATTTAATCATTTGAAGAAACAGCTTTCTCTCCCAGGCTTTATGGGATTGTTTCAGCTAGCCCATAGAGTCAGAAGCACTCAATATGAAGATAGAGACCTGCTGGGGTCCAGCCTCGGCAGGATCCAGGGGTACCCTCAGGATGAACGGCGTAGGTGAGAGAAAGAGAGAGAGAGAGAATGACAGAGAGAGAGAGAGTGACCAGACGGGGGGTGCAGCAGAGTCTGGCAAATCTTTATTTTTTTACCGTAGATTTTATATTCTAAGTTAGTACATTTTTAAGGGGAAGATAGTTTAATATTACATCAGCTTGTCCTTCACGAAACCAGGGTGTTTCCTGCAACTTCTTTGTGAGAGTCTTATACATTATCTTCTGGCCTCGGGGCCTATTGACATTTTATGACCTAGGTGAATGCAAAGCTGTTTTCCTGTAATCTATTCTTTAATGAACACAAAGGTCAGTCCTTTTGCAGGAGTTATCAGTTAAATTTATCTAAAAGGTTTACAACACAAAGACTCTGCAACTCTGGTGAGGCAGCCCCTGTTTAGCATTCCTGGTTAAAATTAACAATTCTAAACTCTTATTTTTCTAAATCTTTAACTATAACCACTTTTAGAATAATATTTTTATGTTCTCTAATAGGGCTTCCTCACCCCCGAAGGGCTCTGTGACCATTAGGGCCTTTATGTGGGTTCTTTATGCTGTTCATGATTAAGGTGTTGTGAGCAGTCATGTGCATTAGTACGCATTTGCCAAGCAGGCTAGAATGCCAGCAAAGGGGTCTAAACTGAAACACTCCTTTCATCCTGGATAATCTTATAGGATACCACCATCCGGGGGACATATTGATTAAAGTTCTAAGTTGATTCTGTTTGGAGAGAGATCGGGGAAGGCCTTCTACCTGTGTCACAGAAATTAGGGAGTAGTCTAATATAGCAAGCATCAGAAAGACAGAGATCATCTTTAAGGTGAGCGCCCTGGCAGCTTTTCGAAATCCCTGAGGTCCTGATCTGCCTTGCTTGTCAGGTCTTCTCCTCATGACCTTGTCATGGGTGGGATCTCGTGTTCTGGCTCCCAGCAGAGACCAATTCCTTAGATTGTGTGCTTTAAGCTTGAGGACGACGTTCCCATTAGTTCCTGCCTAGTCCCCTGGAGGAAAAGCCACAGTTTTCTGCTTTTTTCCAATTTCACAGAACAATGCCAGCTGTTGGATGACATTCACCCCTTTTCTTTCTTATTAGCTGGTCCAGAAGACTGAGCTCTTCCAGTATCTTAGCACTTAGTGTGAGCAAAATAGATATTCAGTTCATTTCAGTCACTCAGTCGTGCCCGACTCTGCGACCCCATGGACTGCAGCACACCAGGCCTCCCTGTCCATCACCAACTCCTGGAGTTTACTCAGTGTCCATTGAGTTGGTGGTGCCACCAACCATCTCATCCTCTGTTGTTCGCTTCACCCAGAAGACACTCTGAATTTCTAAGAATTAGGCTCCCTTTGCTTCCTTTTCTCCTTCCTGGAGTAAAAATTTCAGTTCTATGTTTATCTCCAGTCTCACAGGGCAGCACCAGCTGTAAGTGAATGCCCTCCCCTTTCTTAGGTTCTGAGCTGTCCCAAAAGACCAGGCTCTGTAGGTTGTTCAGCACTCAATATGAGGAAAGATAGGAACCTGCTGTCCTATGCACCATAAGACAAGTCTCCATAAATTTAAAAATATTCAAATCATGCAAACTAGGTTACTGACTAAAAGGCAAATGAATTAAACTCAATAATGGAATGATATCTGGAAATTTTCCATGGAAATTATAACTCATGTGTTTCAAATTAAAAATTAGAAAGTATTTTGAACTGAATGACAGGAAACAAGATATGTAAAAAATTATGTGAAACAGTTAAAGCAGTGGCTTAGAGGGAAATTAAAACAATTACAATCATGTATTAGAAAAGAAGAAAGGTCTCATTATGAATGACTATGGTTTCCCCCTAAACTAGAAAAATAAAGGAGAATATAAACAATAAAAATGAAAATTAAGAAAAGAGAAAACAAAACAATAGAGAAAAATCAGTGAAATGAAAATGGAAGAACATCACGAAAGATGAAAAACTTCTAGCCATGCTGATAAGATAAAAAAAGAGGAAAGACAATTTAGAAAACATTTTTTTAAAAAAGAATAAAAATACAAGCTACCAATATACACAGTGAGAGAGAAAAACATTGCAAATCTTACAGATATTTTAATTAGATAGTAAGAAAATATTATAAAGAACTTATTCCAAAAAAAATCTGAAAACACAAGATGAACGTAAAAGTTTCTTAGAAGAGACAAACTACCAAAAATCAAATTTCTAGTTGAAAATATTTCTCCAGAGAAAACTCCTACCCCAAATGACTTCATTGGGTAAATTCTATAAAATATTTTTAAGAAAAAAATCATATCAACAGCGCATCTAAAAACCAACAACTGGCATCATATTTAATGATGAAAGACTGAAGGCTTTTTTCAAAAGAGTAAGAACAAGTCAATGATGTCCAATGCAACCACTTCTATTTAACACTGTACCATTTGACTTTGCTAAGTGTAATAAGGCAAGAAAAATGAATAAATTAAATCCACACCAGAATAAAAGATGAAAAATGTCTTTATTTGCTAATGAAATGATCATCTATGAAGAAAATCCTGCTTAATCTGTAAAAAACTAATAGAAGTAATGTTTTGCAAATGTGTAGGACATAATGTTAATGAACAAAAGTCTGCTGTGTTTCTATATGTTAACAACAAATAATTCTACATTAAACCCCAAAAGTAAAATTTATAACCATATCAAAAATATGGAAATTTTAGGATGAATCTCAAAATAAGATATGCAAGTCTTATTCACCAAAAACTGAAAACACTGCTGAAAGTAATTAAATGAGACTTACATAGATACAGAGGTATAGTGTTTAATGGCTCACAGGAATAAATATATTTATCATTTATCATTTTAGAAATATGTTACAGATCTGACAACACTCAAAAAGCAAAATTTGATGCTTCAATTTCCTGATCTAAAATACCAAAGACAGAAACATAAAGCTACCTTAGGGTAAGTGAGAAGACTTTATCACGTCATTTATGAAATCGTCCCATAAATCACTAGCTTTTTGCATACTCTCTTCATTGCTGCTTTCATCTCTTTATTCCTGAGTGTATAAATAACTGGATTCAAGAAAGGAGTGAGAATCGCATCAAAAATAGCAAGAAACTTGTCCATTTGGGAATTGGGGTGTGGCCATGTATAGACAAACATGGTTGGACCAAAGAACAAAATAACCACAGTGATGTGAGCTGACAAAGTGGAGAGGGCCTTGGATAAACCACCTGAGGAGCGTTTCCAAACAGTTAACAGGATGAAGATATAGGAGATGAGGAGTATAAAGAAGGAACTAACACAGATAAACCCACTATTGACAGTGACCATGAACTGAAGTCTGTAAGTATCTGTACAGGCAAGTCTGAGGAGCCGAGGGAGATCACAGTAAAAGCTGTCCAATACATTAGGACCACAGAAGGGCAAATTAACAATAAATGCTAGTTGGAACAGTGAGTGGCTGACACCAAGGGCCCAGGCAGCAGCCAAAAACAAAATGCACATCCTTGGGCTCATGATGCTCAGATAGTGGAGAGGCTTACATATGGCAACATATCTGTCAAAGGCCATGGCGATGAGCAGCACCATCTCCACCCCACCAATGACATGGATGAAGAAGATCTGAGCAATGCAGCCTCCAGAGGAAATGACTTTACGCTTTCTGAAAAGGTCACAGATCATCTTGGGAGAAGTGACAGAGCAGGCTCCCAAGTCAATGAAGGAGAGGTTGGCCAGTAGGAAGTACATGGGGGAATGTAAGTGAGGATCGGTGGTCACAGAAAACACAATGAGGATGTTCCCAGTCATGCTTGCCGCATAGAGCACAGAGGAAAAGACCAGGAGGAGCAGCTGGATCCCCCATGAGTGAGTGAGTCCCAGAAACACAAACTCAGACACCACCGAGTGATTCCCTCCATCCATCGATCCAGCCAACAGGGCTGCCGCTGAAATACTGATAACTATGAAAATGAGGACGAAAGTGTGATTATGGAGAAGATGATTTCTGATTTTTCAATGTTCTCATAATGAATGAAAAGTATGTAATTATCCAGTTCATCAAATATACAAACAAAAATAATAATTAACATTATAGCATCACAAAGTGTGGGCTGCAACATACTTCAAACATCATCAATACTCACACTTCAATGCTCTGCTCTCAAATTAACACATTAGACAAGAACAAAAATTCATGTGTGTCCATGACTTCATCAGAGCTGTTTAAATCTCTTCTGATACTGATTATTCCACATTTCCAAAATATCCCATCATGCTTTTATGTATATTCTCATAATCCACTTTTCTCACAATTCACAAAAAGTGGTGATGAGAGGAAAACATTGACTGGTCAATTGTCACCTGGAGTGAACGGGACATAAGACATGCATAGACACTGAATTAGGATAGACTGTAGATTAAGACTAAATAAATAAAAATACTAGGATATGTAAAAATGGAGGCCCTGAAAGTACAACAGGACAGGAAATGTATTCAGAGTCTAGTAAATAAAACAAACACAGTTTTGCATCACATTTTATCATATTCATGGCTATTCTGGGTGCCTCTAGTTTCCACATAATTTTTTATGACTACAAATCCCTAAACTGGACTCAGTACTCAGTAAGGCTTTCATAATGGAGCATACAGCAGCTAAGTGTGAAAGGCTTTCTCCAGGCCTAATAAATTTGTATTTGAGTGATTTCTGCAGTTTCTAATAAGGTATATTCCTAAAGTCACAGATGACATAAAATATCTCTGAAAACATTTGCTTTCTGTCCATACATGTGAAGGTACTAATGTCAGCACTTGAAACAGTTAAGATATTAAGTTGTAATTCATCAGTGCCTCAGTTTGTTGTTACCTTTAAGTCCACTGAGAACCCTCTATCCTTAAAAGTACTCAGCACTGCCTGCATGGTTACCTCTTCTAATAGCTGATATTATCCTGCTTACTTGGCTTGGGGATCTGTTCAGTTATTTAATCTTAAAGGCAATTTGTATTTCATACTTTTGATCTACAATTATAAAATAGGAATATCAAATATAAGTCACATTTTAGGAGGGCAAATAAGATTTCTTTTTGATCTTAAATCATACTATATATAAGGAGAAAGAAATGGCAACCCACTCCAGTATTCTTGTCTGGAGAATCCCAGGGACAGAGGAGCCTGGTGGGCTGCTGTCTATGGGGTTGCACAGGGTCTGACACCACTGAAGCAATTTAGCAGCAGCAGCAGCAGCATACTATATAAACATGACACAGAATTTAGTTCTTTAATACTTATAGTATTTATATGTGAGGTGGAGAGTGAGCAGACAATAGTTTTGTGTTTCTCTGTGTCCAGACACCCATGTCAATCACTCCCTATAGTAGAAAGTAGTCCCTGAAAACACCTACTAGAGGTTAATTATTTTCAGACCTAATGAAAAGCAATAGAACAGCTATACTTATATCCATTTTTTGAAGTACAGCTCCAGACCTTCTCATTCAAAGGGCCATCTGACTGATGCCCTCATTCATCCCAGTCTGCAAACATGACAGAAGCTGTCACTATGTTGGACCCCAATTCTGGGTCACCACCACCGGCATGAATGTCTTTCCTACTCTCATCTACATACACTGACTATGCTATCGCATCCCAGTCCAGTGGTCCACAGTCTCAAGGTGCACAGTGTTGCCATAAACCTGAGGCTTGCAGTAGTAGGCAGGGAATACCCACTATCTCCTGCTCATCAGAGCAGAGAGAATCAGCAGGGGAGAGGACTGATAGGATGGACATACATGGGAAAGTAATGGAGGCATGGTGGGGGCAGGATGGGGGCAAGAAGCTTAGTAATTGTTGAAAAACCTTCAAAGCTTTGGTGAGGAAAAGAATATGCACTCAGTGTGGATGGAAAGTTTTCATGGAATTATTTATGGGCCATTTTGCCCAAGTTGATTATCAATCACATGAAAAACATGAGACTCCAACCAGGTTCACACAACTAGAATTGGGGACCAGAACCAAGAGCTCTTGACTCTTTATTCTGAGAAAGATAGACTCTGGAGAAAATAATCAAGCAGGATAAAAATCCACAAAACACTATTTCCATACAATGTCCATTATTAACATTAAATTATATAATTAGTGTAATCATAAATAAAATATATAAAGTGACTGCCTAGCTAAAGATCATTTGACTAGTAAAATAGAAAATTATATTTGAGAAAGTGATTATTCACTGCTAATATATTTCTGTACTGATGTGTCTTTTTTGCTGGTTATGCAACTGGTCATTACAACTGTAAAACACTTAAGTTGTTGTCTCTAAGGAGACCTTTCTTTTAGTCTTCCTAAATTTTATTATCCTTAAAAAAGGTCAATTAAACTCACTAGCTATAATGTAAACATACTAGCTATTATTGACAATTTTGTTCATAAGAGCTTGGTTTGTTTTTTTTTTTGTTTGTTTGTTTTTTACCAATTCCTATAAATCAAAGAGCTGGGAAAAACAGTTGAAAAAACATGAATTGAACACATAACAAATCCTGTCTAATGTGGATATAACACATGTCAAGTGAATAGCAAGATAAATATCTGGAATGTGTTTTAGACATTCAATAATAGAAGATTACTAGTGTCAGCAATAGCAGGTGGGGAAGGCTGCCCCCAGGGTATAGATATTGATTTGACTCTATAAGAATTAGTGAAAGCTAAATAGAAAGAGAAAGGAATACCTTGAATAACATAATATCAAGGTGCCTTTTAATATTACCTACCATTATTCATGTGTATATAGCTCATATAATATACCCAGATGCATTACAGAAGTCAACAAATAGTTCTCAACTGTGAGGTTATATTAACAACAGCCTTATTAAAGCCATGACTACAGGTCAATGATCTTTATTATTCTTTTTGTTTTATTCTTGATTCTCTCTGCCATCTTTTTCAATAGTTTCAACATGCTTAAGGGAAAGTTTCTCATTTAAAAACTTATAGGAGTCATGACGAGTAGTCTCCCAGTGAGAAGGCTTTACAACATTTTTCTCATTTGGATTAGCTAACATTTCATCTCCATATCTAGAGTCAGCACTCAACTTATTTTCAGAAGTATATGGAATAATCTGAGATGTACAGAAAAGTAAAATAGGAGAATGAATAAATTTAAAATATTTAAAATATCTTAAAGTTGGATAGAGGGGAAATTAGAAAAGATGTGTAAAATGACAAAAAAGAAGCAAGAGGAGAAAAGAGAAAGAGCACATCAGAGTTCAGAGAGTACAAAATACCGTAGCCTGTATTTCTGAGAACCCAGTTCAGTTAAGGAGAATATCACCCTCTCACCTTTAATTCACTGATTCAGGGCTGCTCCTGACTTTGCAACAGTGGATTGCATTTAAGGAAGGCAGATGCTTCTATCACCTGCCCTGTCAGGCTCACAAAGTTTCTATGAAAATCACACTTGATAATGGATGGACAGGTTGCCTTTTATGCTGCACAATGATACACACATGTAACTCACAGTAGAAATTCAGCTCTTATTATGACTTGAGGAGTCTAGCAAATATTAAGCAGAAAAAGGTGTACAGGACAATACGCAGCAGATATATGAAATTCTCCCCTAAGTACATTTTCTGTACATTCTACTATCCCGGGAGGGCTCTCTGCCCTGTCAGCTTCTACTACTGCAGGTTAGAGTACAGTTGTTTTCAACACGTGGTTCTTCTATAACATGGATTTATCACATGGATACATGCTCATATCAAAAATCCAGAAACAATTTCCAGATTTTCACCTCTATCTTCTTCAGTCCCAAAAATACAAAACTTCACATATTTCCTTTCATGCCTTACAGTAGAAGAGTTAATGGCTTGGGCTCTGACGTCAACCAGGGTTTTTTTTTTTTCTTTCATTGAGGCTCAGCTGCTCACTTGCTGTGTGAGAATGATAAAGTTATCTGACCTCTCTGAGCTTCAGTTTTGTCATTATTAGCATAGAGATAATAATACCTCCCTAGCAGGGTGTTGTGGGAAGTAAATGATATATGTATGTAAACATACCTGCCTCAGTACCTAGCACACAGCATGACACGATAAATAGTACTTATTGTATAGTAAGGACTAGTCACATCGTGGCTTTCAAGGATCGACAACATTACCGAGTATCTGAATCATTCATTATTCTAACGTATTGAACCTAGACCTTGTTTTATAAATTTTTATGTCTACACTTGTACTCAATCACTTAAGTATATTTCCCAAATAACTGTACTTTCCAGGCGAGATGTTAACCAATATTAGCCCGAAGGATGCAGGAAGAAGCTCAGTGCTCTGCTCAGGCTGTGACCCTTTCACTACTGCCATCCCCATAATCCAAAGTCATAAATTTCAATTCCTCACATTAAAAAAGTTAAATTTTTCCTGACCGCTTCAGACAATACTGGCTATTTCTTTAATGTTTAAGGATAAAAGTGAGTCAGAAGGAAGAAAGAAGAAGGGCAGGTGCTTTGAGGCATTTCTAAAGTCTGTGTCTATACAAAGCAGATATGTATTGAGCTGAGGCAAGGAAGCCAAACTATACAGTACCAGTTGTTCAGGAGAATACAATATTCTCCAAACTGCCTTTTTCAATAGGCATATTGAATTCTTTAGTTTTGACCTCCAATTTAACTATGCAATTTGAGAAAACATAGGTCGTTTAGGTGCATTATAAAGTCAGATGCTTACTTAAGACCAAAGTCTTATATTCTATTCTCATTCTTAATTTCTCACTTATTTATTTGCTAATTTAAAATGGATTTGCTTTCTATGTGCCAGGTCTCAAGAAAGGCCAATGTTGTACAACTTCGATCCTTATCTAATATGTATATAAATATACATCATTGTGTGAGGAGGTCACAGACATGAACAGATTCTCTAATATATGAGAAGAGTGGGGAAAGTAACTACAGTGATGAGAAAAGGCAGCACAGCAAATGTGACATTTGTGTATAGCTTTAGAGATGGTAAATATTATAATACACAAACATAGGAACTAAAATTTCATTTAAAGAAGATGGTCCCTTGGATTGCAAGATCAAACCAGTCAATCCTAAAGGAAATCAACCCTGGATATTCATTGGAAGGACTGATGCTGAAGCTCCAATACTTTGATCACTTGATTCAGAGATGACTCACTGAAAAAGACCTTGATGCTGAAAGATTGAAGTCAAAAGAAGAGGGTGGCAGACAATGAGATGGTTAGATAGCATCACCAACTCAATGGACATGGATTTGAGCAAACTCCAGGAGATACTAAAGGACAGGGAAGCTTGATATGCTATGGTACATAGGGTGGCAAGAGTCAAACACAACTTAGCAACTGAACAACAACAACAAAATATTAAAAGCAGGTAAGTTTGGTATTCATTGAGTTAACAGTGAAGCATGCAGTTTGTCTACAGCATAAATGTTGCTTTGGAGAAGAGGAGAAAACTGGTAAAGATTAGTTTCTGCCTGACACTGAGAACTAATCTATTTAAGAATTATTAAGTAGGGAGACAATGAAGGATTGGGAGCAAGGAACTGATGATTAGGTCAGTCATTAGGGAAAATACTCCAACCATAACTGGAATAGGTCAATTGGAGGTAAAAACAAAACAAAACAAACAAACAAAAAAAAAAAAACAATGGAAGTAGGGAATCCCTTAAGAAAATGATGAAATAAACAGATCAGGGAGGCCATGGAGAAGCATCAGGACTATACTTTTATCTATACGAATATAAGTACAGAAGACAGAAATACTGGTAAGTAAAAACCCAAAGGAATTGGTGACTGATTAAAGTTGATGTGAACATGAAAGAGAGAGAAGTCAAAGATGACACCAAGATGTATGCATGAATAGAATAGTCATGGATTCATTTTTAAAAAGAAGATAGTTGGACATGGATTTGTGATGATGGAGAAAAGAGATTATCACATTTACATTAAGCAAGTGACATTTACATTAAGCAAGCCACACTGACAGTGTGAAAGGAAGCAAAGGAGCCAATGAGTTAGGCAGAACATTCATGGAGAGAGGAGGACAACTGGCTGTGAGCCAGAGAAGCCAAAACAGTGAATCAAGAACAAAGGATGAAAACAGAGAGCAAAAGGAGAGAGTCAAAAAATGCTGTTAGTGAGATGTCCAGGTGGAAATATCAGACAGGATACATGGAAACAAGCATAGATTCAAGACATAACTGCATAGTAATCCATGTAAGTGTAATAAATGTATGTATAAGAGTGAGTACATTTTTTGAGGGAAAGAGTATAGAGGAAAAAAATAAAAAGGAAATAAAGTAAAGATCCCACCATGTAAAACATCACACTGACAGTCTGAAGGAAGCAAAGGAGCCAATGAGTTAGGCAGAACAGTCAAGGAGACAGGAGGACAATTAGCTGTGAGCCAGAGAAGCCAAAATGCAACAGTGAATCAAGAACGAAGGATGAAAACAGAACAAAAGGAGGGAGTAGAGAAATGCTATAACAGTGAAGAAAGGGGGATGATAAAAAGAGAAGTAATATAAGAAAACTGAGATATCATCTGACATAAGTTTCTACTTTGCAACTGGGTGATTTCAGCCTGGTATATCATAGGTACACATTATAAACATCAAATGGGTTCATTAAGGTGTGAACAATAGAATAGATGAGGTAGAGTTGTTTAAGATAGAGTTAATTAAAGGTACCCATTAGGGGCTGGATAACAAAGATTGCAGAGAACTTACAAACTACTCTGTTTTAACACACACCAGCAATGCTCAGCAGCTTGAAATCAACCAAAAAAACACTTTAACTATTAGGGTGAAAAGGGCTGAGAAGTGAAATGGCAAGTGAAGAAGGAGGTTACAAAGGTGTAAAAGGTTTCTGGTCACTGGACAGTACCACCAGACAGTCAAGCCTGACCATAAACCACAGGCCAGAAAGAAAAGCACATGAGACCAAAAAAATAAATATTTTAAAATGAGGACCATCACTTGGGAAACTTGTAGTCATACAATAAATTGAGTCTTCCATGGTATTCTTGTATGGCTTTATTATCATTCTTTGAAGTGTTGCTGTGTACTTCCTCTTACTCATACCCTAACTGTCCATACACGTGAGTCTTCTTCATGAGCCTAATTCCCGATCCACTCTCCTTCTCTAGCGCCAGCAGAAAACTGCCACAGAGAAGGTTAACATCACCACAAGCTGAGGAAAACTCAGTTTTTGCATTCCTGGAACAAGAACCTTGGCTCAGTAGTTTTCTCACTATGGATTTTATTTTTGTCCTTCCCACCTACCTGTTTTGTCAAGGGAACTAAGAGAACAGCATCATTAAGAAGTCACATAGATATAGTTCTCCCAAAATCAACCAGATCCTATGCAGTATCATTACAGACACACAAAAATAGTTATATAAACAGTCAGAGCAACAGCTAATTACAACCCCAGGGGTTAGTGACCAAGTGGTGCTGCAGAGATCTGCGAATTATCACCTATGGTCGTTTTGATTTCCCACTGTAGCCAAGCAGAGAAGCTGTTAATGACGAGAAATGAGACCTTCAGGTTTCTTATGACAAACAAGTACTGACCATCTTTTAAAGCTACTTTAAATATTTACTTTATGATGGTTAAAGTTGAATTCCAGAGTAACATTTTAATTTGTCCTTTAAAATGTTGATTACCACAATAATATTCAACTTAAACACAGAATATATTAAGTATGAAGAATATTACACAGCAATAAAACCACACAATATTCCATGAAAAAGAAAGTGAAGAGAATATATAAGGAAATGAGATTTAAATTGACTTCAAAAATAATACTTTAATACATATTCTATTGAAGCCCCAGAACCATATTGTGAAGTAGATATAACTGTTACCACATAATCTCAGAAAAATTATTGATACTATATAGATATTATAAGCTTGAGCTATATATGAAGTTAGGACTTTCTTAATTTTTCTTCTCTTTCTTTCTTAAATTATAAAAAAGTCGACATTACCCAACACATTCATGAAGCACAGGATCTTGAATCCAAATTTTAGGCATGCATAACAGATAAAACTGTAGGTCAACCTCAATTATGTAAATAAATTCAGAGTTTCAGTCTAAGATTCCAGTCTTGAGATGCTTCTCCCTCTCTTTCTTTAAATAATGAGATGAAATATAAATGTGAACTCCATTCTTACAAAAACCAGGAAATCTACCTACAATTCCAAGGCATGACATGTAAAGTAAAACCACATGCCATAAAAATTGAAATAGGACAAGAATGAACACCAAAGAAAATGCATGCCTCTAAAGATCTTGAATCAGTCAGGAAGTTCAGTAGTCTCAAAAAGAGGTAGCTATGTTGAGAATAAAACCAGTGATCATCACTTTGAACAGGAGTATCAGAATGTGTGAACCCTCACATTAGAAAGTGATGGGGTAATGGAACTTAAAGAGAAAGATACAGATACAGCACCTTTGAAATAGTTAGGCCATGTGTATAGCATGGCAAGAAGTGGGGGAAAGCATCCAGACATTGGCAATTGCCATTATATAATGAGAAGAAACAGACAAATCATAAGATATATGATAAATATTAACAAATATGACCACTCTGAGTCAGTAGTTAGACCAGCAGCCCAGGCTTGAGTCATACTAACAAATGAGAGGTATTTTGAAAACAACATTCCAAAACTCAATTGCCTTCTATCATATATCACAATCACTCCCACCTCCTCCTTCATGATATCCTTTCAAATATCTAGTATATTAATAGATTAATGATGATAAAAATTATATTTCATAGCATAATGATTCTATTATAAAATAATGATGACCTGTATGAATATACTTCAATAAGAAAGAAAAGGGAAAATGACATAAGATATACAGCAAACACATAATAGAAGGTTATGCCATGAACTAGTGAAAATTATAAGTAAATTTTCAATGAAAATGTAAAGATATCTTCTTTCTGAAATGACATTTAGAAAATATGAGTCAAATTAAATAAATGACAGAAAGTATGAAGTGATGAAAAATAAACTGGAAATTTCAAAAAGTAAATAACAAAATGAAAGTGTGAAAGAAATGAAGATCACTAACAGAAGAAAAAAGTGGGAGCTTAAATATTCTAAAAAGAATAGAGTTTAAAAGAATTAAAGAAAATATAGATTAAAATAATATCCAACAAATTAAAAATTAGTGTTTCTTAAAGAGTTCATGTTTATTATAGAAATTATTTAAAATAAAAGCAAAAGAACACTTCTCCAAAACAAAAGAAACATTGAATTTACAGACTAAATGGCTTATCAGAAACCAGGGAGGGGGGGGGAATATTGCATGGGTCACATCAAGGCAAATCCAACTGGTTATCAAACCTCGTGTGCACAAAATAAAGAAACTTAAAAAAAAAAAAAAGAAAGCTTAGGAAACAGAGTTCTCATGAGGCCTTACTGAATAAAATAGAGACTAAACTTCACTATTCAAAAAATGAACAGATATGGTAATAGTAAATTAAGAAGTTTAATATTAAACAGTCCTGGGAATCCTGGGGACTATGGTTAAAGAACAGAATACAAATGTCACAAACTATGACAGTATGAAGAGTAATTAGTTACATGTCAGTTATATAGTAATAAAACTGGAAAATATATTTTGAAAAAATAATTATATTAGTAACAAAAATTAAAAACAAAAATATTTCTACTGAAATATTCTGATTTCTTTATCTTTCATAGTAGGAGGGATTCAAAATTACTTTAAGGGTGATTAATTATTATTTTAAAGTATAGGGGTAATGATTAAAAGAACTAAGAATTAAGAAATCAAATAAAATTGAGTGATGAAGGGGAAACGGATAGGGGGGTGGGTAAAAGATGAAAGGCATGTATACTAATTTCTACTATAGTGAGAAGCCATTTCCTTCTCCATTTCCTTCTTTCCAACCCAGTGATTGAACCTGGGTCTCTGGCATTGCAGGTAGATTCTTTACAATCTGAGGCACAAAAGCCCACAGTGAGGAGTCAATGGGTACTATCTTTGAGGTAACATGAAGTCACAGCATTACCTATGTTATATATAATGAGTAATTAAAACTCAGTATAAACCTTCAAAGTTATTAAAAGAAAACACACACACAAAGAAATAAAACATCATATAGAGAGAAATTTTAATACACTAAAAGTATTCAAAAGGATGCATAAAATTAATTCATTTACTTATCCTAATATTTATTGACTACCCCATTGCCAGAAGTGTGCCCAGTGCAAATGATTGATAGTTCCCTCATCTTGAGGTTTTATATACTAGAGACAGAGGCAGATATTAGTTAAACAACCACAGAAAGAAATGCAAAATTGCAAACATGAAAATTACACTGTCATGTTGTAATAGAAGGATTTGATGTAAGCAACAAAGTCAGTAAAGATTTCCTGAAGAAGGAACTGGAACTAAAATCTAAATGATAAATAGATGTTGACTATGAATGGAAGACAAAAGATCCCTGAAGGGGGAACAATCTGTGCTTCCCCTTGAGGCCAGAGTG
Source organism: Cervus canadensis (assembly GCF_019320065.1). Taxonomy (NCBI): domain Eukaryota; kingdom Metazoa; phylum Chordata; class Mammalia; order Artiodactyla; family Cervidae; genus Cervus; species Cervus canadensis. Next base: position 25,231,246 of record NC_057391.1, read on the forward strand.
AGCACTGGAAGTGAAACCTGGAAATACATTGAGAGAAAATGAGGGGAGATTTATATAGGATAAGGCTGAAATAAGTAGTGGGATACTGTTTCTAGGAGAATGAGAAGACAAGGAAAATTTAAAATCTTCCTCCAAGGAGGATGACATGAACAGACTAGATATTTATGACTATCACTTGGGTCCCTGTGTACAGAGCAGATTTGAAGGAATCTGGACTGGATGTTGGGGCTTTCCACATGGTTCTAGTGGTAAAGAACCTGTCTGCCAATGCAGGACTTAAGAAACGTGGGTTCAGTCCCTGGGTCAAGAAGATCCCCTGGAGGAGGGCATGGCAATCCACTTCAGTATTCTTGCCTGGAGAATCCCATGAACAGAGGAGCCCGGCAGGCTATACAGTCCATGGGGTCACAAAGAGTTGGGCACAACTAAGTGACTTAGCACACAGCACACAAATGGAAAAAATTGGCTATACTGGACTTATGACATTTGGCAAGCACTGGAAACTCACGCTGGATTTTTACAGTGCACTACAAAAAGTTCTATAAATTTGCATTGAAAATATTTGATTCATATCTCTCTCTAATTATATCTCCTCCAGGCCATACATCTTGGGGTGCTTCAATGTGTTCTTAGAAACAATTCCAGATACAGAATAAATACAATGCTGTATATAAAAAGAAATGAAGTTTTAGGAGACAGATAAAAGAATGAATAATTGGTTCATGAATATACATATATGTGAACAACAGGAAACCAGTAGTGTCATTTGTTTAGGCTTTCAAAAATCTTCCCAACAGGGTTTATGTCACCAATAAAAAAAATATTGGTGATTAAGAGAAAGTAGTGAGAAAGAGGCAGAAAGCAGAAGACAATGAGGCCAGAGGGACTGGCATTTCCTTAGTCTGGAGTCAGATACTTGGTAACTTGTTGATGGAGAATCTGAACAGAAAATTTTCCTGCTGAAGAAGATATCTATATCCTCAAAATTATAAAGAGATACTTGATATAATAAACCTGAAGGACTTGGATGAAATGTGAGTATTTTCCAACTCACCAAAGGAATGAGAAAAAGACCCATTCTTGGTAAATGTGGAGATTATCAATGGAATAATTAGCATCCTGGTTACTTCTAGATGTAGATTATGGGTAAATATATGGACAAATTGAAACAATTATCAGTTTAAAATCTTGAAAGAAAAGAGAAGTAAAGAAACTAGCTAGAAAGAAATAATTAATTAGATGATATAATTAGAACATATGCATGTGATCTCATATAAATTAACATAAATTTTGAATTAAGGCTTTACTTGTCTAAATGTTTATTCTCTTTAGGGAAGAGAATTAATCTAACAGAGTGTGGTAACACTCTACTTATGAGCTAATGAACTAGAAAAAGTTAATTTCAGATACAGGTAACATAATGATCAGGATAAAATCCTTTTAACATTATTTATGAAATCTTTCTAAAAATCACAAATGGTCTGAAAGCTCTCTTCATTGCTAACTTCATCTCTTTATTCCTGAATGTGTAGATGACTGGATTTAAAAAAGGAGTGAGAACAGCATCAGAAAGAGCAAGAAACTTGTCCATTTGGGAATTGGGGTGTGGCCATGTATAGACAAACATGGTTGGACCAAAGAACAAAATAACCACAGTGATGTGAGCTGACAAAGTGGAGAGGGCCTTGGATAAACCACCTGAGGAGCGTTTCCAAACAGTTAACAGGATGAAGATGTAGGAGATGAGGAGTATAAAGAAGGAACTAACACAGATAAACCCACTATTGCCAGTGACCATGAACTGAAGTCTGTAAGTATCTGTACAGGCAAGTCTGAGGAGCCGAGGGAGATCACAGTAAAAGCTGTCCAATACATTAGGACCACAGAAGGGCAAATTAACAATAAATGCTAGTTGGAACAGTGAGTGGCTGACACCAAGGGCCCAGGCAGCAGCCAAAAACAAAATGCACATCCTTGGGCTCATGATGCTCAGATAGTGGAGAGGCTTACATATGGCAACATATCTGTCAAAGGCCATGGCGATGAGCAGCACCATCTCCACCCCACCAGTGACATGGATGAAGAAGATCTGAGCAATGCAGCCTCCAGAGGAAATGACTTTACGCTTTCTGAAAAGGTCACAGATCATCTTGGGAGAAGTGACAGAGCAGGCTCCCAAGTCAATGAAGGAGAGGTTGGCCAGTAGGAAGTACATGGGGGAATGTAAGTGAGGATCGGTGGTCACAGAAAACACAATGAGGATGTTCCCAGTCATGCTTGCCGCATAGAGCACAGAGGAAAAGACCAGGAGGAGCAGCTGGATCCCCCATGAGTGAGTGAGTCCCAGAAACACAAACTCAGACACCACCGAGTGATTCCCTCCATCCATCGATCCAGCCAACAGGGCTGCCGCTAAAATACTGATAACTATGAAAATGAGGACGAAAGTGTGATTGTGGAGATGATAATTTCTGATTTTTCAATGTTCTTGTAATGAATGAAAAGTATGTAATTATCCGGTTCCTCAAATATACAAACAAAAAGATAACAATCAACATAGTATCATCACAATGTTTGAGCTGCAATGTCCTTCAAATCTATCATCACAAATACTCTCACTTCAACATTCTGTTCATAAATTAACAGAGTAGGCAAGTACAAAAGATTCATGAGTGTCCATGCCATTCATCAGCTGTTTAAATCACTTCTGGGGACTTCCCTGGTGGTCCTCTGGTTGGGAATACACCTTGCCATGCAGGGAACAGGGGTTTGACCCCTGCTTGGGGAACTAAGATCCCACATACCTCGGAGCAACTGAGCCAGTGCTCTGCAGTCACAGTATAGAGTCCATGCACCTCAACAAAAGATCCCACATAATGCACCAAAGATCCCACCTGCTGGAACTAAGATCTCACATAGCCAATAAGTAAAGATTTTTTTAATTCACTTCTGATATTGACTATTCCTTATTTCCAAAATATTCTGTCATGGTTTTATATATATTCTCATAATCCACTTTTCTCACAATTCACTGACAAAAAGTAGTCATGAGAGGAAAACATGATTGATTGGTCGATTGTCACCTGGATTGAAAGTTACATGAGACATGAATTGATAGTCTCCTGTCTCTTATCCTCATCTCAGGATAAGCTATAGATTGAGACTAAATAAAGAGAATGTCATCTGTAAAACTGGAGATCCCACAAGTATAGTAAAACAGGGGAAGTATGTGGACTTCAATAAGAAATTAAAAAACCACTGTTTCCATCACATTTTATCATGTCCATGGCTATTCTGGGTGCCTCTAGTTTCCAAATAATTTTTCATGACTACAAAATCCCTAAACTGGACTCAAAACTCAATGAGGCTTTCATAATGGAGTCTACAGCAGCAGGTGTGAAAGGCTTTCTCCAGACCTAATAAATGTGTTTTTGGGGAATTTCTGCAGTTTCTGCTAAGGTATATATCTAAAGCAGCCACAGATGATGTAAAATATCCTGAAAGCATTTTTCGTTCATACATGTGAAGGTACAGAAGTCAGCACTTGGGATAGTCGAGATACTAAGTAGTAATTCATCGGTGTCTCAGCTTTGTCTTAATGTCATCTCTTATGTTCACTGATAGACCCCTATGCTTTAAAGTATTCAGTATCACCTGCATGATAACCTATTCCAGTAGCTGATATTATCCTGCTTAATTTTACTTTGAAATCTATTCAGGTATTTTATCTTCAAGGCAATTTGTATTTTATATTTCTGATTTATGATTATAAAATATGAGAAATATCAAACACTAATAAGTCCCATTATAGGAGGGCAGATGAGATTCCTTCTTGATATTAAATCATAATATACAAAGTGTGACACTGGAGAGTTAGTTCTTTAATATATGTAGTATTTATATGTGAGGGAGAGGGTAAGCAGACAATGGTGTGTTTCTCTGTGTCCAGACACCCATCTCAATCACTCCTTGTAGAAAGAGCAGTCCCTGAAAACACCTGCTAGAGGTTAATTATTTTAGGACTTAATGAAATGCAGTAGAACAGGTATACTGATATCTTTCATTTTTTGAGGTACAACTCCAGACCTTCTCACTCAAAGGGCCATCTGACTGATGCCCTCATTCATCATAGACTGCCCAACTGACGGAGTCTCTCACTATAGTCTGACTCCAATTCTGGGTCAGCATCATTGGCGTGAATGCCTTTCTATTCTCATCTACATATATTGACTACACTATCATATCCGAATCGAATGGTCCATAGTCTCAAGGTGCACACTTTCTGTTACCAGAAACCTGAGGCTTGGAGCAGGGTGCAGGGAACAACCACTTTCTGCTGCTCATCAGGTTGGAGGAGTCCCCAGGGGATGAGACTGATGGGGCAGACATACAGAGGAAGGGAGTGGAGGCACAGCATGGGGGGAAGGCAAGAGGCTCAGTAATTATTGGAAAGGTACAAGGTTTTGGTGATGAAAAGCACATGTTCTCAGTGTGATGGGATGAAAAGCTGTCAGGGAATTATGTATGGGCCATTTTGTCCAAGATGGTTATCATTCACATGAAAAACACGAGGCCACATCCAGGTTCACATAACTGGAAGAACTGGAAACCAAAACCTAGGTCTCTTGACTCTTATTCTAGAAAGACAGACTCAAGAGAAAATCAAGTTAACAAAAAGAAAACAATTTTTCTTTGTGAAAATCAAAACTAACAAGAGGTACTCATACACTATCCATTATTAACATTAAATTATGTATCTACCCAATAATAAATAAATATTGCCTAAAAACAGTTAAAGATTATTTGACTAGTACAATTGCAAATTATATTGGGAAAGTGGTTATTCATTCCTGTTATGTTTGTGCTCTGTTTCTTCATATTTTTCTGGTTATGTAACTGGTCATTACAACTGTAAAACAATTAGGACGTTTCCAAGGAGGCTATTCTTTTGGTCTTCCTAGATTTTATTATTCTGAAAGGATAATTAAAGTGAAGTCTCTCAATCATGTCCAACTCTTTGTGACCCCATGAACTGTAGCCTACCAGGCTCCTCCATCCATGGGATTTTCCAGGCAAGAGTACCAGAGAGGGTTGCCATTTCCTTCTCCAGGGGATCTTCCCGGCCCAGGGACTGAACCCCGGTCTCCTTCATGGTAGGCAGATGCTTTCCCCTCTGAACCACCAGGGAAGTCCATTAAAATCCCAATTAATTATTACAGCTTTTATTGACTTTAACCTTCATAGTGAGTCTTTTGCTAACACTTGTAAATCAAATACTTGAGAAAACAGTTGGAAAAAAAACTATGAACTATGAACATAATAAATATTGTCTAATGCAGAATACAATATGTCAATTGAATAGTGAGATATTTGATGATTTGGCGGGGGGGTGGCGAGGGAGATGTGTTCTAGAGATTCAAATAGAGAAGATACCTACGTGTCGGCAACACCAGGTGGGTAAGCTGCTCCAAGGGCATAAATACTGATCTGGCTCTAGAAGAATTACTGAGAGAGAAGGAAGATATATACAAAGTTTGGGAAATATCTTGAATTATAATATGAAAATGCTCTTTAATATTAACTACCATTATTCACAGGCTACCCAGGTGGTTCAGTGGGTAGAGTCTGCCTGCAATGCAGGAGAAACAAGACACAAGTTCGATTCCTGGGTCGAGAAGATCCCCTGGAAGAGGGCATGGAAACCCACTCCAGTATTGTCTGGAGAATCCCATGGACAGAGGAGCATGGCATGCTACAGTCTACAGGGTTGCAAAGAGTTGGACAAGACTGAAGTGATTCAGCACACAAACAAGCACCATTATTCACACGTATATAGTTCATGGTATATACCCAGACACATAGAAAGTCAAAAGATAGTTCTTGATTGAGAGGTTATGGGTGGTTCAATAGTAAAGAATCTGCCTGCCAATGCAGGAGATGCAGGAGACCCAGGTTCGATCCTTGGGTTGGGAAGATCCCCTGGAAGAGGAAATGGCAACCCACTTTAGTATTCTTGACTGGGAAATCCCATGGACAGAGAAGTCTGGCAGGCAAAAGTGCATAGGGTCACAAAGAGTCAGACATGACTGAGCAACTGAGCACATAGGCATTAATAACCCAAGGCTTATTAAAGTCATGCCATCAATCTTCTTGATTCTCCCCATCATCTTTTTCAATAGTTTAAATACACTTAAGGGAAAGTTTCTTACTTAAAAACTTAGAGAGACAAGACCATTAGACTTCCAATGAGAAGGCACCTATAGCTTTACCAACACATTTCTTGTTGGGGATTAGCTAGCATTAATCTCCAAACCAAGAGCCAGCACTCAACCTGTTTTCCAAAAGTTTATGGGTACATAGAAAAACAAATTAGGGAGAAAGAATGAATTTAAAATATGTAAAATATCTTAAAGATTGGATAGAGGAGAAATTAGAAAAGATATGCACAATAACAAAAAAAAAAAAAAGAAGCAGCAAGAGGAGAACAGAGAGAACACATCAGGGTTCAGAGAGTGTGAAATACCATAGCCTCTAATTCTGAGAACCCAGGTCAGTTAAGGAGAACATCACCCTCTCATCTTTAATTCACTGATTCAGGGCTGCTCCTGACTTTGCAACATTGGGTAGCATTTAAGGAAGGCTGCTGCTGCTGCTAAGTCACTTCAGTCATGTCCGACTCTGTGTAACCCCATAGGCGGCAGCCCACCAGGCTCCCCCGTCCCTGGGATTCTCCTGGCAAGAACACTGGAGTGGGTTGCCATTTCCTTCTCCAATGCATGAAAGTGAAAAGTGAAAGTGAAGTCGCTCAGTTGTGTCCGACTCAGCGACCCCATGAACAGCAGCCCACCAGGCTTCTTCATCCATGGGATTTTCCAGGCAAGAGTGCTGGAGTGGGGTGCCAGTGCCTTCTCCGTTAAGGAAGGCAGATGGTTCTATTACCTGCCCAGTTAGGCTCACAGAGTTTCTGTGAAAACCACACTTGGTAATGAATAGCAGGTTGCCTTCACACTGCACAATGATATATACATTTAATTCACAGTAAAATATTCAACTCTAATTATGACTTGAGGAGTCTATCATATACTAAGCAGAAAAAGGTGTGCAGGACAATAGATAACAAGCACATAAAATTCTCCCCATGTATGTTTTCTTTATATTCTACCATCCCAGGAGGGCTCTCTGCCTGGGCAGCATCTGCTGTTAGGGTCACAGTATTGTTATTTTCAAAGGTATGGTTCTTCTATGCGGTGGATTTATCACATAGCTATATGTTCATATTCAAAGGTCCAGAAATCATTTTCATTCATCTCTTAATTTCTTCAGTCCAAAAATGCAAAAATTCACAGATTTCCTTTCATGCATTATAGTGAAATAGTTAATAGCTTGGGCTTTTGCACTAGTCTTTTCTATTTTAGTTGAAGCTCAGTTGCAAATCTGCTGTGTGAGCATGACAAAGTTACTTTATCTGAAATTCAGTTTTCTCACTATTTCTCATTGAGATAATAACACCTCCCTTGTAGGTTGTTGTGAGAAATAAACGACATGTATTTAAACATACCTACCTCATAACCTCACACATATGCGTGTGTGATCAGCTGTTTCAGTCAGTTCTGACTCTGCAATCCTATGGACTGAGGTACACCAGACTCCTCTGTCCATGGGATTCTCCAGGTAAGAATACTGGAATGGGTTGCCATGCCCTCCTCCAGGGGATCTTCCATACCCAGGGATTGAACCCAAGTGTCTTATGTCTCCTGCATTGACAGGTGGGTTCTTTACCACTAGCGTCACCTGGAAAGCCCTAAGTGGCTATTAAGTATAGATAATTATTTCTGATATTCTGAATCCTTCACTATTCTAAATTATTAATAATTAAACTAGACCTTATTTATGCCTACACTTGCACCCAATAAATTAAGAATATTTCCCAAATATTTTTACTTCTCAAGGGAGGTATTAACCAGAGAGCCTAAGGTTACAGGAAGAAGCTTAGTGCTCTCATCAGGTTGTGACGCTTTCACTACTGCCATCCCAATAATCCAAAGCCATAAATTTCTATTTCTCACATTTAAAAAGTTAAGTTTTCCCTAACAGTGGATATTTCTCTTGCCTTTATGGTTAAAAGTGAGGCAAGTAGGAAGAAAGGGCAAGAGCAGCTGCGTCCATCCAGGAGCAAATATGTATTGATCTGCTGAGACAAGGAAGCCAAATTGTGCAATATCAGCTGCTAAGGAAAATATAATTTTCTCCAAACTGTCTTTTTCATTTGGCATATTAAAATTCTTTAGTTATGACTTCCACTTTGACTGTACAAGTGAAAAAAAAAGAGGCAGTTTAGGCATATAATAAAGTCAAATGGTTATTCAAGACTGAAGTCTTAATGATGTTCTATTCCCATTCTTATTTTCTCACTTATTCATTTTGTTAATTTAAAATGAATTTGCTTTCTATATACTGCTGCTGCTGCTGCTAAGCCACTTCAGCTGTGTCCGACTCTGCACAACCCCATAGACGGCATCCCACCAGGCTCCCCCATCACTGGGATTCTCCAGGCAAGAACACTGGAGTGGGTTGCCATTTCCTTCTCCAATTTTCTATACACTAGGTCTCATGAAAGACCAATGTTGTACAAAGTCAATCTTTATCAAACACATATATAAATATACATCAGGCATTGTGTGATGTAGGTCACAGAAGTGGAATAGACCCTCTAAAATATGAGGAGAGTGGGGAAAGGTAATTCCAATGATTAGAAAAGACAGCATAGCAAATATAACACTGTGTATACTTTTCAGTTCAGTTCAGTCGCTCAGTCATGTCCGACTCTTTGCAACCCCATGAATCGCAGCATGTCAGTCCTCCCTGTCCATCACCAACTCCCAGAGTCTACTCAAACCCATGTCCATTGAGTTAGTGATACCATCCAACCATCTCATCCTCTGTCGTCCCCTTCTCCTCCTGCCCTCAATCCCTCCCAACATCAGGGTCTTTTCCAGTGAGTCAACTCTTCACATGAGGTGGCCAAAGTACTTTTAAGACATGGTAAATATTACAATACATGAACATGGGATCTAAAATGTCATCTCAATCAAATAGTAAAATATTAAAAATACATAACTTTGGTATTCACTGGGTTAACGGTGAAGCATGCAGATTGTCTATTTTATAGACATTGTTTCAGAAAAGAGAAGAAAGACTGGTACAGATTAGTTTCTGCCTGATATTGAGAATTAATCTCAGATATTCAAGACATTAAATAATTACAGGAAGTCAATGACAGAGAGTGTGTAAGGAATTGATGATGAGGCTAATTATTAAGGGAGATACTCTATCCATTACTGTGATAGGGCAGTTGGAGGAAAGAAGCAATGGAAGCAAGGAAAAGACAATGATGAAATAAAGCAGATTTGGGAAGCCATGCTGCTGATGAGGACTACATAGTTTATCCACAACAGTACTGATACAGTAGAAATATTGAGAAGTAAAAACCCAAAGAATCTAGTGACTGATTAAAGTTGATGTGAACATGAAAGATGCAAGTCAAAGGTGACACCAAGATGTGTGCATGAGCAGGATAATCGTGGATTCATTTTTTAAAAGAGGGTAGTTGGACATGGAATTTACAAAGGTGGAGAAAATAGATTATCATGTTTATATTAAGCAATTAGAGTTTAAGATAGTAATGAGATACCAGGTGGAAAATATGGGACAGGATATATGGAAAGAAGTATAGATTCAAGACATAATTGTATCATAATCCATGTAAGAGTAATAAATTAATATATAAGAGTGAATAAGTTCTCTGAAAGCATGAGTACAGAGGGAAAAAACAAGATAAGGAAATAAGCAAAGATCCCACCCTGTAGAACATTACACAGACAGTGTGAAAAGAAAAGGAGCCAATGACTTGGGCGGAACAGTCCGGGAGATAGGAGGACGACTGGCTGTGAGCCAGAGAAGCCAAAAAGTGAATCAAGAGTGAATCAAGAACCAAACATGAAAACTGAGAACTAATGAAGGGAGTAGAGAAATATTGTGACAGTGAAGAGAGTGGGATGATAAAGGGAAGAAATAAAAGACATTGAGATACCAGTTGACATATGTTTTCTGCTTTGGAAACAAGTGGTTTAGGGCCAGTGTATCATAGGCACACATTATAAATATCAAATGGGTTCATTAAGGAATTAATCATATAATAAATCAGAGATTTATAATTTCAGAGATTCTACATGCCACTCTGTTGTAACACATACCAGCAATGCTCAGCAGCTGGAAATCAACCAAAAAGAACTTTAACTATTAGGATCAAAAGACAGAGAAATAAAATTGCAGGCAAAACAGGAGGTTACAAAGGGCTGAAACATTTCTAGTCATTATATAGTACAACAAGATAGTCAGACTGACAATAAATCACAGGCCAGAAAGAAAAGCACAGGATACCAAAAAAATAAAAAATTCAACATAAAGACAAACACTTGAGATACTTAGAAAAGAAGATGAGTGTTCCCTGATATTCTTCTACAGATTTATGCTCATTCTTTGAAGGCTTGTGTGCACTTCCCCTTACTCATACCCTCAACTGTCCATATGCATGACTCTTCTTCATGGGCCTGATGCCTGCTCTATCCTCTTTCTCTAGTGCCGGCAGAAAACTTCCACAGAAGGTTAACATCACAGCGAGCTGCAGAAAAACTCAGTTTTTGCATTCCTGGAATACAAAAAATTTGGCCAGTAGCAACTTATTCACTACTGATTTTATTTTTCCCCACCTACCTGTTTTGTCAAGGGAACTAAGAGAACACCATCATTAAAGATTCAGACAGATATACTTCTCCCAAAATCAATCAGATCCTATGCAGGATCATTACAGACACACACATAAATAGCTGTATAAAGCAGTCAGAGCAACAGCTAATTACAACCCTAAGGGGTAGTGACCAAGTGATGCTGTGGAGATCTGGGACTGCTAAAGTGAACTCTGTTGGCCTGGGGGATTATTACCTATAGTCGTTTTGGTTTTCCCACTGTAGCCAGGCAAAGAAGTTATTAATGAGGAAAAATGAGAAACATTCAGGTTTCTTATGACAAAGGTACCACTGAACATGTTTTAGAGCTATTTTAAACTTTATGATGATTAAAGGTAAGTGCCAGAGCAGCATTTTTAAATTGTCCTTTAAAATGTTTAATCGTCTAATCATTTCTATGTTGATATTACAATAATATTCAACTTAAACACCAAATATATAAGAATATCTGCAAATCAATGTAATACACCACATTAACAAATTGAAAGAAAAAACCATATGATTATCTCAACAGATGCAGAAAAAGCCTTTGACAAAGTTCAACATCCATTTATGATAAAAACTCTCCTGAAAGAAGGAATAGAAGGACCATACCTCAACATAATCAAAGCTATATATGACAAACCCACAGCAAACATTATCTTCAATGGTGGAAAATTGAAAGCATTTCCCCTGAAGTCAGGAACAAGGCAAGGGTGCCAACTCTCACCACTACTATTCAACATAGTTTTGGAAGTTTTGCCCACAGCAATCAGAGCAGAAAAAGAAGTAAAAGGAATCCAGATAGGAAAAGAAGTAAAACTCACTGTTTGCAGATGACATGATCCTCTACATAGAAAACCCTAAAGACTCTACCAGAAAATTACTACAGCTAATCAATGAATATAGTAAAGTTGCAGGATATAAAATTAACACACAGAAATCCCTTGCATTTCTATACACTAACAATGAGACAACAGAAAGAGAAATTAAGGAAACAATACCATTCACCGTTGCAACGAAAAGAATAAAATGCTTAGGAATAAATCAACCTAAAGAAACAAAAGACCTATATATAGTAAACTATAAAACACTGGTGAAAGAAATCAAAGAGGACACAAATAGATGGAGAAATATACCGCGTTCGTGGATTGGAAGAATCAATATTGTCAAAATGAGTATACTACCCAAAGCAATCTATAGATTCAATGCAATCCCTATCAAGCTACCAATGGTATTTTTCACAGAACTAGACCAAAGAATTTCACAATTTGTATGGAAACACAAAAAACCTCGAAGAGCCAAAGCAATCTTGAGAAAGAAGAATGGAACTGGAGGAATCAACCTACCTGACTTCAGGCTTTACTACAAAGCCACAATCATCGAGACAGTATGGTACTGGCACAAAGACAGAAACATAGATCAATGGAACAAAATAGAAAGCCCAGAGATAAATCCACATACCTATGGACACCTTATCTTCAACAAAGGAGGCAAGAATATACAATGCAAAAAAGACAACCTCTTTAACAAGTGGTGCCGGGAAAACTGGTCCACCATTGTAAAAGAAAGAAACTAGAACACTTTCTAACACCACACACAAAAATAAGCTCAAAATGGATGAAAGATCTAAATGTAAGATCAGAAACTATAAAACTCCTCGAGGAGAGCACAGGCAAAACGCTCTCTGACATAAATCACAGCAAGATCCTCTATGACCCACCTCCCAGAATATTGGAAATAAAAGCAAAAATAAACAAATGGGACCTAATGAAACTAAAAGCTTTTGCACAACAAAGGAAACTGTAAGTAAGGTGAAAAGACAGCCCTCAGATTGGGAGAAAATAATAGCAAATGAAGAAACAGACAAAGGATTAATCTCAAAAATATACAAGCAACTCCTGCAGCTCAAATCCAGAAAAATAAACAACCCAATCAAAAAATGAGCCAAAGATCTAAACAGACATTTCTCCAAAGAAGACATACAGATGGCTAACAAACACATAAAAAGATGCTCCACGTCACTCATTATCAGAGAAATGCAAATCAAAACCACAAACAGGTACCATTACATGCCAGTCAGGATGGCTGCTATCCAAAAGTCTACAAGCAATAAATGCTGGAGAGGGTGTGGAGAAAAGGAAACCCTCTTACACTGTTGGTGGGAATGCAAACTAGTAGAGCCACTATGGAGAACAGTGTGGAGATTCCTTAAAAAACTGGAAATAGAACTGCCATATGACCCAGCAATCCCACTCCTGCGCATACATACCAAGGAAACCAGAACTGAAAGAGACACATGTACCCCAATGTTCATTGTAGCACTGTTTATAATAGCCAGGACATGGAAGCAACCTAGATGTCCATCAGCAAATGAATGGATAAGAAAGCTGTGGTCCATATACACAATGGAATATTACTCAGCCATTAAAAAGAATACATTTGAATCAGTTGTAATGAGGTGGGTGAAACTGGAGCCTATTATACAGAGTGAAGTAAGCCAGAAAGAAAAACACCAATACAGTATACTAATGCATATATATGGAATTTAGAAAGATGGCAACAATAACCCTGTATGCAAGACAGCAAGAGAGACACAGATGTACTGAACAGACTTTTGGACTCTGTGGGAGAGGGCGAGGGTGGGATTATATGGGAGAATGACATTGAAACATGTAAATTATCATACATGAAACTAATCACCAGTCCAGGTTCAATACATGATACAGGATGCTCGGGGCTGGTGCACTGGGATGACCCAGAGGGATGGGATGGGGAGGGAGTTGGGAGGGGGCTTCACGATGGGGAACACATGTACACTCATGGCAGATTCAAGTCAATGTATGGCAAAACCAATACAATGTTGTAAAGTAAAATAAATAAATAATTTTTTTAAATTTTATTTTGGCTATTATGGTTCCTTTGCATTTCCATAAAGATTTTTAAATCTGTTTGTTGATATCTTTAAAAATCTGATGGTGTTTTGATTGGGACTTTGTTGAGTCTATGGATGACTTTGGCAAAAACTGACATAGGAATAATATGAGTGTTTCAATTTATGATTTGTGATGTGCTTAGTCACTCAGTCGTGTCCAACTCTTTGTGACCCCATGGACTGTAGCCTGCCAGGGTCCTCTGTCCATGGAGATTCTCCAGGCAACAATACTGCAGTGGGTTGCCATGCCCTCCTCCAGAGAATCTTTCCAACCCAGGGATCAAACCCAGGTCTCCTGCATTGAAGGCAGATTCTTTACCATCTGAGCCACCTTATCTCTTCTTTGATTGATTGCATCAATGTTTTGTAATTATCAGCATACACTTGTTATATCTATAGTGAGGTATTCCATGTTTATAAGTGCTATCATAAGTGGCATCTTTAAAATAAATATTTTGTTTTCAACTGTTCATCTCCAGTATGTAGAAATACAACTGAATTTTATATATTGACATGAATCATGTGGCCTTACTGAACTCACTTCAATTTTTGAAGCTTGTTTTACACATTCATTAGAATTTACTATATAGAAAATCTTATCTTTAGTGCATGGAGACAATTTTATTTCTTCTTTTCTAAACTGCATGTCTCTTCTTCTCTTGCCTTATTCAACTGGCTGGGACATATGTGATTATAAGTAGGAGTGGTGAAGATGCACATCTTCGCCTTGTTCCCAGTCTTAGACTGAAAACATTCAGTCTTTCACCAATGAGTGTAATGTTAGCTGTAAGATTTTGTTGATATTCTTAATCAGAGTAAGGAAATTCCTTTTTTTCCTTTATTAAGAAACATGAATAGTCATTTAGTTGCTAGGTCGTGTCTGACTCTTGAGACCCCATGGACAGTAGCCCCCCAGGTTCCTCTGTCCACGGGACTTCCCAGGCAAGAATACTGGTGTGGGTTGCCATTTCCTTCTCCAAGGCATCTTCCTGACCCAGGGAGTGAACTCAGGTCTCCTGCACTGCAGGTGGCTTCTTTACTGACTGAGCCACCAGGGAAGACCCTGGGTATTTAATGTTGTCATGTTTTTTTCTACATCTATTAAGACAAGCATGTAGTTTTAAATCTTTTTTTCTGTCAATTGATACTGAACTCTTCAGCCTGCCTTTCATTCCTTGACTAAACCCCACTTAGTTATGATGTATTTATCACACCTATATATATCCCATCTTGATTGTCAAATACTTTGTTGAGCATTTTGATGTCTCTTTTATGGTGGATATTGGTCTGTAGTTTTTTGTTTTGCTTTGTTTCTTGTAGTGTATTTTTTTTATATCAGAGCAATGTTGATCTCAGAAACCAAGTTGGGAAGTTCCCTCCCTGTGATTTTCTCGAAAAATTTGTGTAAAATTGATATTATCTCTTCCATAATGTCTGACAGAAATTGCCAGTAAAATTTTTCTGGATTTAGAGATTTTGGAGGAAGGTTTAAGCTAGTAATTCAATTTCCTTAGCTAATATAAGACTATTCAAGTTGTTTGTTTATTCTTGAATCAACTCGTATATTTCATACTTTCTAAGAATTAAAATGTTTCATTAGAATTAAAGGTATGGGCATAAGTTACTTATAATATCTTATGATTATTCTCTTGATGTGTCTAGAGTATAGTGAGATCACATTTTCCCATTCTAATAATGACACTATAGTCTTCTCAGCAATCTTTCAATTGTATTGATATTTCTCAAAAATTTCTTTTTGGTTTCAATGTTATTTCTTTATAGATTTTTCTATTTTCAAGAAGTTTTTTTTTTCTATTATCATTATTGCTTCCTTTATTCTCTTTATTTGTATTTAACTTTCTCTTATCATCCTAAAGTGAAATATTAGAGTATTGGTTTAATAATTCTTTTATTTTTTAATATTAGCTTTTAATTGTATAAACTTTTTAAACACTGCTCTGGCTGAATTCCACCAATTTTGATATTGTATTTTCATCTCCATTCAACTCACATACTTTGTAATTTCCCTTATCACTTTCTTCACGACCTATGTCTTATTTGAAGTATACAGTTTAATTTCCAATTATTAGGAGATTTTTCAGATAGCCTTCAATTTATTTTTAGTTTAATTATATTACTTTCAGAGAATTCTTTGTGTAATTTTAATTATTTTAACTTGGTACATCTGCTTTACTGTCCAGAATATGTTCTGTCTTCAAGAATATTTCATGTGCACTTGAGAAAAGAGTATACATTTTGCTGTTGTCAGGTAGGTTGTTCTACAAATGATTACTGGATCAAATTGGTTGATAGCATTATATAGGTTTCCTGTGTTCTAACTGATATAACTACTTCCATTTTCTTTTGATTAGCACTACATGGTATAATTTCCACTCTTCTACATATAACATATATATACATATATGTTATGTATATGTTATATATATATCATATTTATGATATGTATATGTATATATATATATCATATTTAAAGTGAGTTTCTTGTACACAGCATATGTTTAGGGTTTTTTCCCTAATTTGATAATACTTGTCTTCAATTAGTATGCAGACCTTTATTTTTAATGAGATTATTAAAATGGTCATTTAGCTTTACCCTTTTATCATTTATTTTATGTTTGTCCCAGCTTTCATTCTTTTCTTTACCCTTTCTTGTTTCCTTTTCAGATTATTTATGTATTTTTTATGATTTGACTTAAATGTCTGTATCAACTTTTGCATTATATCTCTTTGTTGTTATTGCTGTTGATACTGTTCAGTGAGTCTCAGGAGACTGTAATACTCATATCCATCTTTTCAAAGTCTACTTAGATTTAATGGCAAATGAATAACTAGCATATTAGTTACCTCAAGAGGCAGATGGTGAGCAAATACATGGATATATTGAAATAATAATAAATTTATAATCACAAGAGAAAAGAGAAGCAAAGATCTAGCTAGAAAGAAATGATTATAATTAGTACACATATGTGCAATTACATATAAATCAACATAAGTTTTCAATTAAGGTTTATTTGTTTAAATTTTCATTATTTTTAAGGAAGAGGAGCATCCTTAAAGAGTGTGGTAATACTCAAATTAATCTCTAATGAACAAAATAAAGCTAATTCTAAAATTCCAGATACAGGTGACATGATCAGGATAAAAATCCTTCTAACACTATTTATGAAATCTTTCTAAAAATCATGAGTGGTCTGAAAGCTCTCTTCATTGCTATCTTCATCTCTTTATTCCTGAATGTGTAGATGACTGGATTTAAAAAAGGAGTGAGAACAGCATCAAAAAGAGCAAGAAACTTGTCCATTCGGGAGTTGGGGTGTGGCCATGTATAGACAAACATGGTTGGACCAAAGAACAAAATAACCACAGTGATGTGAGCTGACAAAGTGGAGAGGGCCTTGGATAAACCACCTGAGGAGCGTTTCCAAACAGTTAACAGGATGAAGATGTAGGAGATGAGGAGTATAAAGAAGGAACTAACACAGATAAACCCACTATTGACAGTGACCATGAACTGAAGTCTGTAAGTATCTGTACAGGCAAGTCTGAGGAGCCGAGGGAGATCACAGTAAAAGCTGTCCAATACATTAGGACCACAGAAGGGCAAATTAACAATAAATGCTAGTTGGAACAGTGAGTGGCTGACACCAAGGGCCCAGGCAGCAGCCAAAAACAAAATGCACATCCTTGGGCTCATGATGCTCAGATAGTGGAGAGGCTTACATATGGCAACATATCTGTCAAAGGCCATGGCGATGAGCAGCACCATCTCCACCCCACCAATGACATGGATGAAGAAGATCTGAGCAATGCAGCCTCCAAAGAAAATGATTTTATGCATTCTGAAAAGGTCACAGATCATCTTGGGAGAAGAAACAGAGCAGGCTCCCAAGTCAATGAAGGAGAGGTTGGCCAGTAGGAAGTACATGGGGGAATGTAAGTGAGGATCAGTGGTCACAGAAAACACAATGAGGATGTTCCCAGTCATGCTTGCCACATAGAGCACAGAGGAAAAGACCAGGAGGAGCAGCTGGATCCCCCATGAGTGAGTGAGTCCCAGAAACACAAACTCAGACACCACCGAGTGATTCCCTCCATCCATCGATCCAGCCAACAGGGCTGCTGCTGAAATACTGATAACTAAGAAAATATGAAAGAAGTTATTATTATTAGGGATAAGAGTGGCATTAATTACAGGTATACCTCAGAGATAAGATGGGTTCAGTTGCAGACCACTGCAATAAAATGAATATTACAGAAAATCAAGTCACATGAATTTTTTAGTTTCCTAGTGCATATGAAAGCTTTGTTAAAATATATTGTAGTCTATTAAATATGTAATAGCATTTTGGGTAAAACAATATATATACCTTAAGTTAAAAATACATTTTTTGCTAGAAATTGCTAGCTGTCATCTGATTCCTTAATGAATCATAGTAATAACATCACTGATCATAGATCAACACTGATTATAAATCACCATAACAAATATAATAATAATGAAAAAGTTTGAAATATTATGAAAATTACCAAAATGTGACACAGAGACACTAAGTGAGAAAAAGCTGTTGGAAAAATGGCACCAACAGACTTGCCCTATGCATTATTGCCACAATCCTCCAATTTGTGAAAAACACTATCGGTGAAGAAAATAAAATGTGGCATGCTTGTACTTAGGCAGCACTGTTCACATTTTAAATGACAAATATTTGATAATATATTCTTCACACTTGCTAAATAATCAGGATAATGATGATGTTGATGGTGATGATGGTGATGAAAACATACATATAACTCAAGAAACCATATCATCTAACATCCTTTTATGATAAAACCTCTCAACAAAGTTTGTATAGAGGAAATAAACCTCAAGATAATAAAGGCCATATACAACAAACACACCACTAACATAAATACTCAATGATGAAAAACTGAAAGCTTTTTCTCTAAGATTAGGAAGAAGATGATGAGTGCCCACTAATGCCACATTAATTCAACATATTATTGGAAATCATAGTCATAGAGATCAGACAAGACTAAAAAATAATAATAAAAGAAGAAATAAAACCGCCACTGTTTGCAGGTAGCATGATACTATATACAGAAAACCCTATAGATTCCACACACAAAAAAATTAGAACTAATAAATAAATTCAGTAAGTTTTCAGGATACAGAAACCAATATACAGAAATCTGCCATATTTATATATAGGAAAAACAATCAGGGAGAGAAATTGAGAAAACAATCCCAAATATAATTACATCAAAAAGAACAAAATACCTAGAAATACATGAAACCAATGAAGTGAAAAATCTTTTTTATTGAAAACTACACTGATAAAAAATAATTGAAGAAGATACAAATAAATGAAAACATATTCCATGCTCATGGATTGGACATATTATTAAAATATGCATATTTTAAAATATTGTTAAAATTGTGCATACTACCCAACAATCTACAGATGCCATACAATCTCTATCAAAATACTAATGGCATTTTTCACAAACCTAGAACAAACAAGTCTAAAATTTATTTGGAAACACAAATGACCCAAAGTTGCCAAAACATTCTCGTGCAAGAAGAATAAAGCAGGCAGTGTCATGCTCACTGATTTCAAACTATATTACAAAGCTATAAAAATCAAAAATCTATGGCACCAGCACAAAATCAGACACACAGATCTTTGAAACAGAATAGAGAGCTCACCCCAAAATAAAACTTATATGGTCAACTAATTTACAATAAAGGAGCCAAGAATATGCAGTGGGGAAAAGACACTCTCTTCAATAAATGGTGCTGGAAAACTGGACAGCTATATGCAAAAGAATAAAACTGGACCACTTTGTAACACTATATACAAAAACAACCTCAAATGGATAAAAGGCTTAAATTTAATATCTGAACCATAAAATCTCCTAGAAGAAAACAGGCAGCACACTCTAAGAATTGGTCTTAGCAATATTTGGGGGTTAGGGAGGTTGATCTGTCTCCTTAAGTAAAGAAAACAAAAGCAAACTAAAAAATTGGAAAAACATCAAGCTAGAAAGTTTTTGCACATTGAAGGAAACTATCAGCAAAATGCAAAGGCTGACTACTGAATCGGAGAAGATATTTGCAGATGGTATATTCAATAAGGAGACTATATCAAAAATATACAAGGAATTCATTCAAGATCAAAGAAGGAACCTGATATAAAAATGGACAGAAGACACGAATAAATATTTTTCTAAAGAATACATACAGATGACCTACAGACATATGAAAAGATGCTCAACATCACTAATCATCAGACAAATATAAATCAAACCACAGTATACCACCTCACACCTGCAGAATACTGATTATTAAAAAGACAACATATAACAAGTGTTCACGAGGATGTGGAGAAAAAGGAACCCTCATTGTTGGTGGGAATGTAAATTGGCTCAGCCATTATGGAAAATAGTATGGAAGTTCCTCAAAAAGTTAAAAATAAACCTACATTGTCCCTCTCTCTTTTATGATCATTTTCAATTTCTTCTCTCCACATAATTTATCCTCATAGAGCAATGTTGGAAGGAAACTGATTAATTGATGGATATCACCTAGGAGTGAGAGTTTTCTGAAACCTGAGATGGAAATGAATTAAGAAACAAACTATAGAATAGCATGTTGATTGGGATTAACATAAATAAAGCTGAGGAATATGAAATATCAGATATAGGCAAGAGTAGTAAAAGAAAGAGTAAATGGGTATTATTGAGGATATAATTTCATTATTTTTGTCTTTTCAGTCAGACTTACTGCTCTTCTGAATCCTGCCACTTTTTTATTGTGGTTAAAAAACACATAACATAAAATTTACCATATTAATCCTAGTTTTCTTTTTAATTAGTTAATTTATTTTAATTGGAGGCTAATTTCTTTACAGTATTGCAATGGTTTTTGCCATACATTGATATGAATCAGCCATGGGTGTACATATGTCCCCCATCCTGAACACCCCTCCTAATTCCCTCCCCATCCCATCCCTCAGGTGGGATGCACCAGCCCTGAGCACCCAGTCTCATGCATCAAACCTGGACTGGCAATCTGTTTCACATATGATAATATACATGTTGCAATGCTATTCTCTCAAATCATCCCACCCTCACCTTCTCCCACAGAGTCCAAAAGTATGTTCTTTACATCTGTGTCTCTTTTGCTGTCTCACACATAGGGTAATCATTACCATCTTTCTAAATTCCATATATATACGTGTTAATATACTGTATTGGTGTTTTCCTTTCTGACTTATTTCACTCTGTATAATAGGCTCCAGTTTCATCCACCTCATTAGAACTGGGTCAAATTCCTATACACTAACAATTAGAAAACAGAAAGAGAAATTAAGGAAACAATTCCATTCACCAATGCAATGAAAAGAATAAAATACTTAGGAATAAATCTACCTAAAGAAACAAAAGACCTCTGTATAGAAAAATATAAAACACTGACGAAAGAAATCAAAGATGACACAAATAGATGGAGAAATATACCATGTTCATGGATTGGAAGAATCAATACAGTGAAAATGAGTATACTACCCAAAGCAATCTATAGATTTAATGCAATCCCTATCAAGCTACCAACAGTATTTTTCACAGAACTAGAACAAATAATTTCACAATTTGTATGAAAATACAAAAAACCTCGAAGAGCCAAAGCAATCCTGAGAAAGAAGAATGGAACTGGAGGAATCAACTTGCCTGACTTCAGGCTATACTACAAAGCTACAGTCATTAAGACAGTATGGTACTGGCACAAAGACAGAAATATAGATCAATGGAACAAAATAGAAGGCCCACAGATAAATCCACGCACCTATGGACACCTCATCTTTGACAAAGAAGACAAGAATATAAAATGGAGAAAATCTCTTTAACAAGTGGTACTGGGAAAACTCGTCAACCACCTGTAAAAGAATGAAACTAGAACACTTTCTAACACCATACACAAAAACAAACTCAAAATGGGTTAAAGATCTAAATGCAAGAAACCATAAAACTCCTAGAGGAAAACATAGGCAAAACACTCTGACATAAATCACAGCAGGATCCTCTATGACCCACCTCCCAGAATATTGGAAATAAAAGCAAAAATAAACAAATGGGACCTAATTAAACTTAAAAGCTTTTGCACAATGAAGGAAACTATAAGCAAGATGGAAAGACAGCCTTCAGAATGGGAGAAAATAATAGTAAATGAAGCAACTGACAAAGAATTAATCTCAAAAATATGCAAGCAGCTCATGCAGCTCAACTCCAGAAAAATAAACAACCGAAGCAAAATAAAGGACCAAATCAAAAACCAGGCCAAAGAACTAAACAGGCATTTCTCCAAAGAAGACATACAGATAGCTAACAAACACATGATAAGATGCTCAACATCACTCATTATCAGAGAAATGCAAATCAAAACCACAATGAAGTACCATCTCACGCCAGTCAGAATGGCTGCTATCAAAAAGTCTACAAACAATAAATGCTGGAGAGAGTGCAGAGAAAAGGGAACCCTCTTACACTGTTGGTGGGAATGCAAACTAGTACAGCCACTATGGAGAACAGTAGGGAGATTCCTTTAAAATCTGGAAATAGAAATGCCTTATGACCCAGCAATCCCAATGCTGGGCATACACACTGAGGAAACCAGAACTGAAAGAGACACATGTACCCCAATGTTCATTGCAGCACTGTTTACAATAGCTAGGACATGGAAGCAACCTAGATGTCCATTGGCAGACAAATGGATAAGAAAGCTGTGGTACATATACACAATGGAATATTACTCAGCCATTAAAAAGAATGTATATTAATCATTTTTAAAAGAATAGCTCAGTAGTATTAGGCATACCCACACAGTTGTGTAAGGGTCTTCAGAACTTTTTAATCTTGCAAATCTGAAACTCTAAACCCATGAAACAACAACTCCCCTTTCCCCCTTCCTCCAGCCCCTCTAGTAACCACATTCTATTTTGTTTATATAAATTTGACTACTTTACATACCTCATAAAAGAGGAACAATACAGTATTTATCTTTTTATGACTGGCTTATTTCATTTAGCATAATATCCTCAAGGTAAATCTCCCCATTTTTTAAAGTTCTATCAGAATCATACAGAGATCTCTACTTGCCACACTATTCAATAAAGCCTACACCTGGCCCTGCAAGACTTTAATTTAGGCCTAAGACATGTACAAATATTTGGCATTTCACCCTTGTTTCTGCTAAACCATATGCCTATATCACCACAGGTGATGTGAAATACTCCTGCAAACAGCCTCTATTAGTCCATAAATTTTAAGGTGTTTATTGCCAACAATTGGAAATATTGAAATATTACATTTTTCCTTATCAATGTCTCAGCTTCACCTAACCACTCTCTTTTCCTTCTCAGTGGTATCTCTATCCTCTTAAAGTATTCAATATTTTCTGTTACTTTACCTGCTTTGATATTTGGTATCATCATGATTACTGTGTCTGAAATCCATGCAGGTGTGTTATACCTCCAAGATCATTTATACTTTTAAGCTTTTAGCTCATTTCTGAAATGAGAAGAATGTCAAAACCTTAGTAACATTATAGGAGGGCACCAGAGTCATCTCTTTGGCTTGAGCACATACATCCAAATGTGATACTAAAGAGTTAGTGCTTTTTAAGCTTTAAGTGTTTGTGTGTTTTGGAGGAGAGGACAAGGAGGGGGTGGAGAAGAGTCCATTGCTCTGTGTCCAAATACCAACCATAATGAATTTCTGGTAGAAGGTGAGCCCTGAAAACAGTTCATGAGGTTTTAATTCCTTTAGAAGATGCTGGGATGCAGAAGAGCAGACTTAATAACATTCTTCTTCTTTTGTAGACACAGCTCCAGAAATTTAAAGAATATTCTCAAAAAAAAAAAAAAGAAAAATGTGCATGTCAAGTTGTTCTCATTGATCTTAAAACATCCCTCTCCCCCAAAACTTGCAGAAGCTCTCACTGTGATCTCACCCCAATTCTGACTCACACACTACAGAACTGAGTCTCTCTATAGTCAATTAAACCAAATGACTTTGCTGTCACTTCCAGATCCTACAGCCTATAATCTCAAGATACACACTTTCTATAGTATCCAGCTTTTCAGGCATCAGAAATCTCCGAGTCTGGGCCAGGAAACTGACAACAACATAGACTGCTCACTACGGGAAAGAAATGAAATGAAAAGGGCCAGTGAGGTCAAAATTTATGGAAGAATGACTGAAATACTGGGGAAAGAGCCAGAAATATTCAGTGACTGATGAAAAACCATGAAGACTTCTGTGTGGCGAAGGTTAAGAAAACCAGTGGATTCTTACCAATACTTCCATCTAAGAGATGGTCCAGTCCAAATTTACCCTTATTTGGATGAAAAACCTAAGACTCAAAAATGAAAACTGTGTAGATGTTTGGCAGAAACCAACACAATACTATAAAGCAACTATCCTTCAATAAAAATAAATAAAGTTTTAAAAATGAAACATGAATTGTTCAGTTCACAGAACTGCAGACAAGAACCCAGGTCTCTGGATTCCTGATCCAGAAATTATTGATCCTGTAGAAGACAACCTAAGAAAAATGGCAAAAAATCAAAATTAAAAATGTAATTTCTTGACTTAAAACTGACACCATACACCAGCATTTACACAAACACCCTATGATAGGCAATAAATTATTTTGCATAACAATAACTAAATACAAAAAAAGTGACCCATTGAATGTTAGAAATAAACCATATACAGAAATAGGATTATTCATTACTGCCAGACTGTATGCTCACCCTTATTTTGTTGCTTCTTTGAAACAACACAACAATAACAAAATATTTAAAAGAATATTTATTATCGCACTATCATATCTGCCTCTCTATGTTTACTCTCCTCAAAAGTTAATAAAAGTTTTAATTATTTCATAAAGTTTTTATTGACAATTCCAGGCCATAAATGGTCTGGGTGTTTTTTCCTAACTTCTGTAAGTCACAAATTCTATAAATCCACTGGAAAGACATAAATTGCACACATAATAGTTGCAATATAAGTAAATATACAATATGTGCCATACAAACAGTAGAGAAAAATATTTTTTGAATGTGTGAGGGGGAAAAAATAGAAATTCAAAGGAAGAACCAGTATCATCTAGACAGGTAAGGGATTTCGGGAAGAGGATGGAATGTGATGTCTTTTTAAATATGAATGCTAACACCTTGGTCTGTAACCTGTGGATATATTGCTATTAATGATAATGCTTTAAAATTTTCATTTGCATATCACCCAAAGTTTTATAACTAGGTATGAAAGTGAGTGTATTTTTTCAGACTGAGAGGTTGGTTAGTAACCCCTACAAACTCCAGAAACCATTGCTCTGCTGTTCTCCTCTCTCCATCATCTTTTCAAATAAATTCCAAATGCAGAGAATGTTTCTCATCTCAAAATAGAGAGCAACCACAACTAACAGTCTCCATCTAGAGGCACCCCACACTCTATAACATATCTTGCTTTGGAATAGGAGGAAACTTTTCTCTCAATTTACAACACTCAATTTCATGAAGTTTGGCAATAATCTGAGAGGTGGAAAGGAATAGAGAACAGAGAAAATAGAAAAAAATTAAAAGAAAGACAAAGAAAGGGAGAAATTAGGAGAGATATGCAGTATGATGATAAAAGGAAGAGTTTTTAAAAAGAAAGTATAAAAGGACAGAGTGAGTGAGTGAAAGTCACTCAGTCGTGTCCAACTCTTTTTGACCCCTTGGACTGTAGCCCACCAGGCTTTTCTGTCCATGGAATTCTTCAGGAATTCCACTTCTACTGGAATGGATTTCCATTTCCCTCTCCAGGGGATCCTCCCAACCGTGGGATTGAACCTGAATCTCTCATGTGTCCTGGATTGGCAGGCAGGTTCTTCACCACTAGTGCCAGAGTTGAGATAAAAGTAAATATCTGGCTCCCACCACTAAGCAAGTGATTCAATGTGAAAAGGCAAACTCCTTCAGTACTTGCCTAGCCAGGCTCACACAATTTCTGTAAATATCACAGGTAATAATGAATAGAAAGATCATGTTTTACAATGCAATACAAACGTAAATCACAACTGCTATCCTGATTTGAGATGACTACAGTACAGCTGTGAGTAGCTTGGGTTTCTATCAGTACTGTTTTTAAATCCAGATTAAAAATACTCACTTGCTACATCAGCATGGAAAAGCTTCTTAACCTCTCTGACCCTGTTTCCTCACAATATCTCCCTTGTAGGGCATGGTGGGAACTAGTTGGCATGATATGTGTAACATATACCTAATGCAGCACCTACCATAATAAGTGAGAGCACAATAAGTGATCCTAAAAGATGATGTTGTGAAAGTGCTGCACTCAATATGTCAGCAAATTTGGAAAACTCAGCAGTGGCCACAGGACTGGAAAAGGTCAGTTTACACTCCAATCCCAAAGAAAGGAAATGCCAAAAATGTCCAAAGTATGCACAATTGCACTCATCTCACACACTAGTGAAGTAATACTCAAAATCCTCCAAGACAGGCTGCAATAGTATGTGAAACGTGAACTTCCAGATGTTCAAGCTGGATTTAGAAAAGGCAGAGGAACCAGAGATCAAATATCCAACATCCACTGGATCATCAAAAAAGCAAGAGAGTTCCAGAAAAACATCTACTTCTGCTTTATTGACTATGCCAAAGACGTTGACTGTGTTGATCACAACAAACTGTGGAAAATTCTTCAAGAGACGGGAATACGAGACCACCTGAACTGCCTCCTCCTAAGAAATCTGTATGCAGGTCAAGAAGCAACATTTAGAACTGGACATGGAACAACAGACTGGTTCCAAATAGAGAAAGGAGTATATCAAGGTTGTATATTTTCATCCTGCTTATGTAATTTATATGCAGAGTACATCATGAGAAATGCTGGGCTGGATGAAGCACAAGCTGGAATCAAGATTGCTGGGAGAAATATCAATAACCTTAGATATGCAGATGACATCACACTTATGGCAGAAAGCAAAGAAGAACTAAAGAGCCCCTTGATGAAAGTGAAAGACAAGGGTGAAAAAATTGGCTTAAAACTCAACATTCAGAAAACTAAGATGATGGCATCGGATCCCATCACTTCCAGGCAAATAGATGGGGTAACAATGGAAACAGTGACAGACTTTATTTTGGGTAGCTCCAAAATCACTGCAGATGGTGATTGCAGCCATGAAACTAAAAGACGCTTGCTTCTTGGAAGAAAAGTTATGACCAACCTAGATAGCATATTAAAAAGCAGAGACGTTACTTTGCCAACAAAGGTCCATCTAGTCAAGGCTATGGTTTGTCCAGTAGTCATGTATGGATGTGAGAGTTGGACTATAAAGAAAGCTGAGCACCGAAGAATTGATGCTTTTGAACTGTGGTGTTGGAGAAGACGCTTGAGAGTCCCTTGGACTGCAAGGAGATCCAACCAGTCCATCCTAAAGGAAATCAGTCCTGAATATTCATTGGAAGGACTGATGCTGAAGCTGAAACTCCAATACTTTGGCCACCTCATGCGAAGAAATGACACTAGAAAAGACCCTGATGCTGGGAAAGATTGAAGGTGGGCAGAGAAGGGGACGACAAAGGATGAGATGGTTGGATGGCATCACTGACTCAATGGACACAAGTATGAGTAAACTCTGAGAGTTGGTGATGGACAGGGAGGCCTGGCATGCTGCAGTCCTTGGGGTCCCAAAGAGTTGGATATGACTGAGCAAATGAACTAAACTGAACTAAATACATAATAAGGACCATCTAGCTATATGTCCCAATTCTAAGTTCCAAGTATTAAAGTGAAAGTCGCTTTCACTTTAAAAGAAAAATCCATGGAATTCTGATTGCTTTCACTTTAAAAGTGAAATCCAATTACTTTAAAGGAAATCCATGGAATTCTCCAGGCCAGACTACTAGAATGGGTAGCTATTCCCTTCTCCAGGGGATCTTCCCAACCCAGGGATTGAACCCAGGTCTCCCTCATTGCAGGCAGATTCTTTACCTGCTAACTTTTCCAAGAATTTTAAAAAAAAAAACTTTAATTCTGAGTATATTAGAGTAAAATAATTAAGTGGAACCAGTGTCAAGTCAGGTTTTCATGTCCATACTGGTCTCCTGTAGCTTGAAAGGTTCTATGAGGAATATTTCCCAAGAACTCCTAAGTGAAGACAAAGGGCTTGTTTTGTAAGAAGTTTATGCTCTGAGACATAATGTCAGACTGTACCATTTCCCCAACACTCCTCTCCCTACAGCCAAAGCCATGAATAAATTCTCTTAAGAACTATTTTGAAGCCTTTTCTGACCACCTCAGATAACACTGGTTCATTTGCATCTGTATGGGGGAGGGGATGCTTCATGGAATTTTTCAAAGGTTGTGCTTGATCATATAAAAATTCACATACATTTGCTTAGAAGGAAGAAGCAAACCCACAAATATGTGCCTCTCAGGAAGTAAGAATTTTGCTCCTAAACTACCATCTTTTTCAACATTCACTTGGCATCATTTAGCCATAGCTGTTGGCAACCCTGTACATGTGGAAAATACAAAGGCAGTTTATGTGCATATCAAGCAATGTTATGGATGCAGATGGCAACTCAAGCGAATGTAGTCCTAGATTTTTTAATTCCTGTTCTACCATCCCTTCTTATTTATTTTATATGTTTACTGACCATTCTGTGTTATTTGTTTAGAGAGACAATGCCTGTCTAACATTTTACATAAATCTATTAGGCCCAGTAAGATAACTGTTACAGACTTACAAATACCTGAGTAAAGTGGAAGGAGAAAACCACAGCGATGGTAATCAGAGAAGACAAAATGGGAAATGGGGCACTGAAGAGATTTTATCACTAGTAAATATTATGATACATGAAGATAGAGTTTGAACAATCATTTCAAGCAGATACTACACTATGAGAAATGACAAGTTCAAGGTGCTCTAGGATAATGGTGAAGAATGCAAGTTGTCTGGTGGATGGAAGTTAAGAGAACAGTGGAAAATAAGAAAGTTGAGACTAGTTTTACCTGACCTTAAGTTTGAACTTAAGATGGTGGAGTAGAGTTAATGGAGATGAGCAAAGACTTAGAATCAAGGAATTAATGATGAGACCAGAGCTCAAAAAAAAAAAAAAAAAATGTATTGATTTGTTGTATGACAGATAAACTGGAATGAAGGGACAAAAAAAAGAGAAGAAGTCCAATGAAGAGGCTGCTGTAATAAAGCAGATCTGACTTGAGAACATTTTAATCACATCACCACAAAATCATCTCTAAATTTAGAACACAGAAAACTTTGCTCTCTGATTTTCATACTACTTAAATAACCCTCACCTACCTGTTTTGCCAAAGGAACCAAGAGATCTGCTAAAGATTCAGATATCTCCATCCAAAAATCAACCAGATCCTATTCAGGATCATTATAGACACAAACACTTCTGTGTATAAAATGATGTCACAGTAAGAGTGGAAGCTAATTACAGCCCCAGAGGGCAGCGACCAAGTGATGCTACTGAGACAAATCACTTAGCCTGGGGAGTTATCACCTATGATGTTTTTCCTAGTATAGTTCAAGCAAAGAAGCTGTTAATGAGAGGAAATACGAGGTTTATCATTTTCTTATGACAAAGAGAAATTCTGCCATACTCTAGAACTATTTTGAATCTTTATTTTATGGTGCCTGAATATGCATTGCACAGCAAAATTTAAAGTGATCTTTCCCATTTTTAATTATTTTATGATAATTTCAGTAGTACTTACTCATCTTAAGAATGTGAAAAACACAGAAAAATATTTTTAAAGACTTGAGGACAAAATTTTTGAGCATTCTCTTAAAAAAGTATCATTTTAAAATATGAAAATAAAGTGACTTTGGAAACCAGTCCTTTTGCATATCATTTTATTGAGTCCTCAGAACAGCACTGCAGAGTAAGGTGTTCATAGCATAATTTCAATCTATGTATTAAGCCAAATTATATAGTCAATAAAGCTTAGCTTCACCTTTAAAACCATAACCAAAAATATTCTTTCTTGTTCTTCTCTATAGCATACCTCCTCCGCCAGAATAAAGGTACAATGATGCACATTGTTTTATAAGGCAAAATCAAATTATCAGGCAAAAGCAACAACTATAACAAAGATCATTAGCTGCCACACCACTTCTGAAAATAGATACAGGATTCTAGCTTAGGATGGCAAATGACAAGTTTCTTCTCTTCTTACTAAGCCAAAGGAAGTAGGATCTAACCAAACTCTACCTCACTTAACACAACCCTTCTCTCTTGTGCATACAAGAACTACTCCAGCTTTTCCATCTCTGTTCACCATCACCCATGTTTCCCTCTTTATTGTATCCCCATGGCTTTCACCATGTGTTACAGCTGCTGTCTTACTAAAATTTTGATATGACTTTCCTATCTGCTACTTCCATTTCTCTAAAAACCTTGACAGTAAAATTCCTCAAAAGAGTTGTCTCTGCTCTCTTTGTCTAATTCTTCTTTTGCATTCTCTCAAATAATCCATTTCAATGAAAAATTTTCCCTAACACTTGTTTTTCCACTATCTAATGATCTCCATATTTAAATCTAATGAATTACTCTTAGTCTCATTTTTAAACCCAGGTATTTATTGCAATCGTCATATTTTCTTCATTTGGTTTATCAGACACTACACAATCCTGGTTTTTCTTCTATGTATCCAATAGCTCCTTCTTGGTCTTACTAATCATTATTCATATTCTCTCTCAACTCTTAATGTTAGAGGATATCTGGGCTCATGTCTTTAACTTCGTGTCTTTTCTATCTATATTCATGCTCTAGGTTATCTTACCTAGTATCACATCTTTAAATAACATTTATGTGTCAGTCTCTTGCTCAGATTTCTACCAGGTCAATGAGACTTGTTTATTCAGATGCCTACTTCACATTTTCACTTGCACATACTATAAATGTACTAGATGCAAAGAGTACTAAATTGAGCTTCTTCTCTTACCTACACCCTCATCTTCAGCTCAGTTCAGTTCAGTTCAGTCACTCAGTCATGTCCGACTCATTGTGACCCCATGAATCGCAGCACGCCAGGCCTCCCTGTCCATCACAAACTCCCGGAGTTTACTCAAACACATGTCCATCGAGTCGGTGATGCCATCCAGCCATCTCATCCTCTGTCGTCCCCTTCTCCTCCTGCCCTCAATCCTTCCCAGCATCAGGGTCTTTTCCAATGAGTCAGCTCTTCACATGAGGTGGCCAAAGTACTGGAGTTTCAGCTTCAGCATCAGTCCTTCCAATGAACACCCAGGACTGATCTTTAGGATGGACTGGTTGGATCTCCTTGCAGTCCAAGGGACTCTCAAGAGTCTTCTCCAACACCACAGTTCAAAAGCATCAATTCTTCAGCACTCAGCTTTCTTCACAGTCCAACTCTCACATCCATACATGACCACTGGAAAAACCATAGCCTTGACTAGACGGACCTTTGTTGGCAAAGTAATGTCTCTGCTTTTTAATATGCTATCTAGGTTGGTCATAACTTTCCTTCCAAGGAGTAAGCGTCTCTTAATTTCATGGTTGCAATCACCACCTGCAGTGTCTGACACTGTTTCCACTGTTTCCCCATCTATTTGCCATGAAGTGATGGGACCAGATGCCATCATCTTAGTTTTCTGAATGTTGAGCTTTAAGCCAATTTTTTCACTCTCCTCTTTCATTTTCATCAAGAGGCTTTTTAGTTCCTCTTCACTTTCTGCCATAAGGGTGGTGTCATCTGCATATCTGAGGTTATTAATATTTCTCCCAGCAATCTTGATTCCAGCTTGTGCTTCATCTAGCCCAGCATTTCTCATGATGTACTCTGCATATAAGTTAAATAAGCAGGGTGACAATATACAGCCTTGACGTACTCCTTTTCCTATTTGGAACCAGTCTGTTGTTCCATGTCCAGTTCTAACTGCTGCTTCCTGACCTGCATACAGGTTTCTCAAGAGGCAGGTCAGATGGTCTGGTATGCCCATCTCTTTCAGAGTTTTCCACAGTTTATTGTGATCCACACAGTCAAAGGCTTTGGCATAGTCAATAAAGCAGAAATATACATTTTTCTAGAACTCTCTTGCTTTTTTGATGATCCAGCGAATGTTGGCAACTTGATCTCTGGTTCCTCTGCCTTTTCTAAAACCAGCTTGAACATCTGGAAGCTCATGGTTCACGTATTGCTGAAGCCTGGCTTGGAGAATTTTGAGCATTACTTTACTAGCATGTGAGATGAGTGCAATTGTGCGGTAGTTTGAACATTCTCTGGCATTACTTTTCTTTGGGATTGGAGTGTAACCTGACCTTTTCCAGTCCTGTGGCCACTGCTAAGTTTTCCAAATTTGCTGGCATATTGCATGCAGCACTTTCACAGCATCATCCTTTAGGATTTGAAATAGCTCAACCTTCATCTTAAGTGACGACAAATTCATCCTTGCAGTTGCTTAAGTCAAAAACTTGGAATCATTTCTCTTACATCCATTATTCCTTCAATTAAAAAATCCCATTTGCTAATCCTCCAAAGGGACTTTCCTGGTGGCTCAGTAGCAAAGAAGGAGATGTGGGTTCAATCCCTGGGTGGGGAATATCCCCTGGAGAAGGAAATGACAACCCTCTCCACTATTCTTGCCTAAGAAATCCCATGTACAGAGGACTATGGTGTGCTACAGTCCATGGGGTCACAAATGAGTTGGGCACGACTTAATGACTAAACACCAACCCTTCAAAATCTCACCACTAACATCTTAGCATCTGTACTGCTACCCAAGCCACCATCTTCCTCTTCCCTTAAATTCTGCAATAGACTCCTAACTTATCACTGCTGACACCACTGCACCACCCTTTCCTAAGCTATTCTCAGCAGGACAAGCAGACATAAAAATAATTATAAATGTAAGTGATATCATATCACCTCTGTTCTCAGAACCCTCCACAGGACCCCCTCTTCCTTACAGTAAAAGCCAAAGTCTTTACAGTGGTCTACAGAAACCCCCTAAATTTGCTTCCCTTTACCTCCTTGAGTAGTCTACTATTCTCCCACTTTTTTATACTGACAAAGACACAGTAGACATCTTGATCTTTCCTGAGAACACAAGCCTTTATACTGGCTCTATCTCTGATGGGGTGGTTGACTTTCCCTATGATATCTGCACTACTAACTCATTCATCTGTATCAAGCTTTTGCTCAATGACATCTCCCAATGATCCCTACCTAATCCACCCTTCTAAGAAATGCAACTCCCTCCCCTCAGTCTGATGTCTCAGATCCATCTTAACCTACTCTATTATATTATTACTGTACTTATTTATTCTCAACTTACTACAAAATTAGTTTGCTTTGCTTATTACTTATTGTCTGGATAGCTCCACTAGAATATAAGCTTCACAACAAAACAAATTGCTCCATTATTTACTGATTCATCCCAAAAGTCTACAATAACACCTAAAGCACTTAGTAGGCGCAAGATGTTTGCTTCATGAGTAACAAATTGAGAGAAAAACAGAGAGAGAGAATGGAAGAGGGAGAAGAAGAATGTGAGAGTGAAAGAATCACTCCTGGGTTTCTTATTTTTAAGACTGAATAGATGATAGTGGAGGACTTGGTCTTCAGTTATGATAATGAATACTGTTTTGAATCTGTTAATTCAAAAGGCATATGAAGCATCCAGGAGAAAATGTCCAAAGACATGTTACATGTGGGTCTGAGAGACAAGGACTATATTTTACATAATAATGTAATATAAATTGCTACAAACCAGAAAGGAAATGATTATTCACTGAAAGGTGCTTAAAAAATTAATAAGCAAATCTGAAAAATTTAGATCCTCTCCTATTATTTGCATAAAAGAAATTCAGGTGGATAAATATTTCAGAAACACATGTTCATGAATATTCATTAGGTATTGGAATGGAAAAGGACTTCCTGAGAATAAAACTATGAAGTCACAATTTAAAAGCTAGATGGAGTTAGAATCACAAAATGTACAACTTTAATGTTGCCGAATATAATAAGTAAAATTAAAAAGAAAATAACAAATTAGGGGAAGCATTTTGAACACAAATATGATATAGGAGTTAATGTCTTTAACATGTGTGAGGGACTGGTAAATCAATATTTTAGAACTGGTATTTTACCTGTGAGGATGGGGAGGAAGAACACCACAGCACTGGTTATTAACTTCTATTTCAATAAGAAAAATCATATGTGAAAACTTTTTGGTTGCCCTAAATCACTTCTCTCCTTCCACTGATGGCTCTACCCCACATCCTGCATTTGGGAAATGCTCCTCCCCAAATTCTTGCTTGGAGAATCCATGGACAGAGGAGCCTGGAGGGTTACAGTCCATACAGCTGTAAAGAGGAGGACAAGACTGAAGCGACTTAGCATGCTCGCAAAGAGACAGTCAATAAAGAAGGGAGAAAAAAAGACGGGGGGAGAAAGGAACAAGAGAAATGGAGTAAATGACAGAGAAAAATCTAAAGTGTGCAAGCAAGTGATCCTTGGAGTCCCTGAGGCTGGCTCCACTACTGGACATCCCAATAAAATGAGTCAATAAGCTCCTTTTTAAATATATTTTTAAAATTTTAATTGTGCTTAAAGAACATAAAAATTTACCACCTCAGCCATTTTTAAGTATGCAGTTCAATATATCAAGTATATTCATATATATATACACAAAAGATTTTTAAATCCTTTCCTCATAAATCTGAAACTCTACATTTTTTTCTAGGTTATTTTAGATTTGCTTTTATTGAATTCTGATGCATGTAATTCAAAGAGCTCAGATCATAATATTTGAAAATGTATCAGTATAAGAATCAAAAAACTTGAAAATAATATTTTATCTTTTTTTAATTTATAAAGATTTTATTAAATGATTGAATTCAGTCTTTTTATTTTAAAGTCTATTTTGTCTTATATGAGTATTGCTACTCCAGCTTTCTTTTGATTCCCATTCTCTTGGAATATATTTTTCCACTCCCTCACTTTTTCTCCGTATTTGTCCCTAGGTCTAAAATGGGTCTCCAGTAGACAGCATAGATACAGGTCTTGTTTTTGTACCCATTCAGTCAGTCTGTCTTGTTTGGAGCATTTAATCCATTTACATTTACAGTGATTATAAATATGTATGCTTCTTTTACCATTTTCTTAATTATTTTGGGTTCGTTTTTGGAGGTCTTTTTCTTCTCTTGTGTTTCCCACCTAGAGAAGTTCCTTTAGCATTTATTGTAAAGCTGGTAAAACTTTTTCTGATCTCTTTTTCTTCCCTTTTGTGATTAACCCATACCTTGCTCTGCTGGTGTGCCAGGATTCTGGGTGACAATTCTCTTGATTAAATGAAATATTGGCAGTCCAAAGTCTCTGCAGTATTATTTGGTCAGGACTCTCCTGTGTGCCAATTAGTCATATCTTTCATAATAATAGCACTTTATAACTATTTGTACATGAAGCAATGCTAGTTTTAACCAAGGAAAGTTTAAGGTATTTAACTCTTTTGTAACAGAGTTAGGTCTTCTTAGGTCTTTATAAGAGTAGGTTGGTGACAAATATAGAAATAGCTTGAGGATACTGGTGTACAATGTTGAAGTCCCCAAAGGCCAGTATTGAAAAGACATTTCTGGTGACAGGATCATTTTGTAAAGAGATCAATTAATTTCTACCTTGTACAATAGAAGCAGCTTCAGTTGAGCTTAATGAGCAAGAATTAATACAAATGAGAAGAGCATATGCAGTCGGAAACTGAAACTACTTTTTTTTTCTGTTTATTCATTGCTATCCAAGATTGAGATTCAAGAAAGCGAATTAGAAAAGGCAGGAGGCAGTTTTGTAGGTGGGAATAGAATTTGACTTGGTGAAATGCTGGGCTTTATTTCTTAATGTGGACACTGAGCAGCTCTATTTCCTCTGTTAATGAGGCTGCACCATGAGCAGAGTCTCTTCTATGAGAAACTAAGAGTTCATGTGGATGACGAGAACTGCAGTCTGGGAACTCAACCAGGAGCTCTGAGATGCAGGTATTACACAGATTTGCCTTTTTCTACAATGGTTATCTCAATATCCAGCATGAATTATGAATGTGTTTGAAACAGCTTAAGAAACTCAAATGCTTGTAAACACTTAAGGACAAAGCTTCCATCTCTCACTGAGGATCTGCCTAGGATTCTAAGAGGAAAGCACAGGGTGTCCAGAAACGGAGTATGGTATGTTAAATAATCAGAAAGTCATGAGAATAGTACTGGTTAAGAGGAAGACAGGGAATTAATACCAGTTCCACCACTTACTGTTCTACCCTATGGCTTTCTCCTTTGTGGTCTCAATTTCCTTCACTGTGAAAAGGAGTTGATAGTAACTTTTGCGGCTTTTGTAAATATGAAACAAGGTAGTGTCTGTAAAGATGTGATTGTTGTATCTTACCCAGGGTAGCTACTGTTTTTACTTTATTTCAGCTTGTTATCATTATTTTTGTAGCTAGCTTATTAAACAATGCCTCAGACTGGGAGATATTCTCTGATCATGTCTCAGTAATTTTTTAAGAGGCAGATATGAATTTATATATCAAAATAAATTATATCCATATCTTAAACTGCATCACAGATCTTGATTTCTTTCTGAAGACAGCCCTGATCACTCTGACTCATGGGTATCTTTTATGCCTCAAAAACTCTATGCTCATGCTACTTGACATTCTTCATGTAAGAATTTTTATTGTTTATATTTTTAGTATGTGAAAAAATGTAAATGCCTTAAGGGTAGTGAATATTTTAATAATTGATGGAATCCATAATGTCCTGGAGCAATGCCTTGTGCTTAGTATTTATCTAGAAAATGCTTGTTGATTGATTACAGATAGTTATGATAAAGGGCAAAATAAATGACATAGAAAATTTACAATAATATGCTAAATAATCATGTAAGCGGGGCAAAAGTAATTAGAGAAGAGAGAGACTGATATAATACAAAGGGATGGTTTTTTGTGGGATATGGGATTTATAATCAACTGCAGATGAGGGAAAAGAGGTGAATATGGTAGGACTCAACACAGAAAATACCATCGTTACAGTCAGGTTCACTATGTACTGGGCTGGCATTGTGCTATAAGGTCACAGAAATCTTAGACTTGAAAGGGTGCTTTAGCATCACCCGCTCAGTTCCTTTATTTTCTAGATGGCGAAATTGAGTTCAAGGAGTTAATGTTTCTAAAACTTATAAAACTGAGTGCTTGAGATCTGTGCATTTTATTGTGTGTAAATTATGTCTCAATTTAGAAAAACAGATGGACAGGGATGCCTGGCATGCTTCAGTCCATGGGGTCGCAGAGTTGGACAAAACTGAGCAACTGAACTGAACTGAACTAATAATTATTCAATTTCCCCATGCAATATTGTTGCCCAGTAATTATACTGGGTTTTTTAAGAGATGCTGATGAACAATGTTGCATTGTAATAACTGCCTTTTGTATTGCAACTATTTGCAATTTTATGAAATCTTCATAAATATGATGAGTAGCAACAATAAAGTTATGAAACACTTTTTAAAAAGTGAGTTGAGTGTGGAAGGGATGAGAGAAAGGACTTACTCCAACTTTGCATGAACTTAGGGCTAAGAATTGATCACAACTCTTCTGATTTCAAATGTAGTGTTCTTTCTGACATCCCATGAACCATTAAGTGAACATGGCATGGACAATGATTTACTAATATCACATAGAATTTTGTTTGCTACATTGCATTAGCTCATCCATGTTTAGAGTCTGCCTCACAGATCTCTCTCTGGCTTGTCCTAACTCTGCTATTTGCTCTCACAGCTCAAGCCTTGTGATCATTCATACTGCCTGAGCTGAGCTACAAAAGCTAGATAGTTTTATTAGGGCTTGAGGAAAAGGTGACTATGATTTGATAAAACTGCAACAGCAAGGCTAAACATAAGAGAGTATTAATGAAACTTAAAGCATTGCATATAGAAGATAATCAGGGGGTAAGAAAAACGAATGTCTCAGAATTGTCATGTTTGGGGAAATCCACGGGTCATGGTGGAGAGTTTTAACAAAACATGGTACACTGGAGAAGGAAGTGGCAAACCATTTCAGTATTATTGTCTTGAGAACAATAAGATTGTCTTGCCTTTGAAAAGGCAAATAGATATGAACTAGAAGATGAGCCCCCCCAGTCAGTAGGTGTCCAACATGCTACCGGGGAAGAGTGTAGATAAATATCTACAGTAAGAATGAAGAGGCTGAACCAAAGTGAAAATGATGGCCAGCTGTGGATGTGTCTGACGGTGAAAGTGAAATCCAATGTTGTAAAGAACAATATTGTATAGGAAACTGGAATGTTAGGTCCTTGAATCAAAGCAAATAGGAAGTGGTCAAACAGGAGATGGCAAGAGTGAACATCGACATTTTAGGATTAGTGAATTAAAATGGATGAGAACGGGCAAATTTAATTCAGATGACCATTGTATTTACTACTGTGGGCAAGAATCCCTTAGAAGAAATGGAGTAGCCCTCATAGTCATCAAAAAGATTCTGATATGCAGTACTTTGGTGCAATCTCAAAAATGACAGAACGATCTCAGTTCCTTTCCAAGCCAAACCATTCAATATCACAGTAATCCAAGTCTATGCCCCAGCCACTAATGCTGAAGAAGCTGAAGTTGAATGGTTCTAAGAAGACCAACAAGACCTGTTAGAACTAACACCAAAAAAGATATTCTTTTCATCATAGGGGATTCAAATGCAAAAGTAGAAAGCCAAGAGATAACTGGAGTAACAGACAAGTTTGGCCTTGGAGTACAGAATGAAGCAGAGCAAGGTGCCAAGAGAATACACCAATCATAGCAAACACCCTCTTCCAGCAACACAAGAGATGACTCTACACATGGACATCACCAGATGGTCAATACTGAAATCAAATTGATTATATACTTTGCAGCCAAAGATGGAGAAGCTTGATGCAGTGAGAAAAACCAAGACCTGGAGCTGACTTGGGTTCAGATCATGAACTCCTTATTGCAAAATTCAGATTTAAATTGAAGAAAGTAAGGAAAACCACTAGACCATTCAGGTATGACCTAAATGAATTCCCTTATACAGTGGGAATACAGTGGAAGTGACAAAGGGATTTAAGAGATTAGATCTGATAGAGTGCCTGAAGAACTATGGACAGAGGTTCACAACACTGCACAGGAGGTGCAAAACCATCACAAAGTGCAAAGAGAACCAAAACCATCACAAAGAAGGCAAAATGGTTGTCTGAGGAATCCTTACAAAAAGCTGAGAAAAGAAGACAAGAAAAGGCAAAGGAAAGGGAAAGATATACAGAGTTCCAAATGAATGCAGAGCTCCAAAGAACAGCAAAGACAGATAAGAAAGACTTCTTAAGTGAACAAATGCAAAGAAAGAGAGGAAAACAACAGAATGGGAAAGGCTAGAAATCTCTTCAAGAAAATTAGAGATTCCCAAGAAACAGTTCATGCAAAGATTGGCATAATGAAGGATAGAAATGGCAAGGACTTAACAGAAGCAGATGATATTAAGAAGAGGTGGCAAGAGTACACAGAAGGACTGTATGAAAAAGGTCTTTATGTTCCAAATAAGTACGATGGTGCAGTCACTCACCTAGAGCCAGAGTGTAAAGTGTGAAGTAAAGTCGGCATTAGGAAGCATTACTCCGAACAAAGCTAGCAGAAGTGATGGAATTTCAGCTGAGCTACTTCAAATCCTAAAAGATTATGCTATTAAAGTGCTGCACTTGATATATCATCAAATTTGGAAAACTCCGCAGTGGCCACAGGACTGGAAAGGTTGGTCTTCATTCCAATCCCAAAGAAGGGCAATGCCAAAGAATGTTCAAACTATTGCACAAGTGCAGTCATTTCATATGCTAGCAAGATAATACTCAAAATCCTTCAAGCAAGGCTTCAACAGTATGTGCACTGAGAACTTCCAGATGCACAAGCTGGATTTAGAAACAGTAGAGGAACCAGAGCTCAAACTGCCAATGTCCACTGGATAATAGTAAAAACAACAGAATTCTAGTAAAACACCTACTTCCACTTCACTGACTATGCTAAAGCCTTTGACTGTGCGGATCACAATAAACTGCAGAAAATTCTTAAAGAGCTGGGAATACCATACCACCTTACCTGCCTCCTGAAAAATCTGTATGCAGGTCAAAGAAGCAACAATTAGAACTGGACATGGAGCAACGGACTGGTTCAAAATTGGGAAAGGAGTACATCAGGCTGTATATTGTCACCCTCCTTATTTAACCCATATGCAGAGTACATCATGTGAAATGCCAGGCTGGATGACTCATAAGCTGGATTCAAGACTGCCCATAGAAATATCAATAACCTCAGATATGCAGATGACACTACCCTAATGGTAGAAAGTGAATAGGAACTGAAGGAAAGTGAAATAGGAGACTGAAAAAGCTGGCTTAAACTCAACATTCAGAAAACTAAGATCATGGTATCTGTTCCCATCAAATCATGCAAATAGATGGGGTAAAAAATGGAAACAGTGGAAGATTTTATTTTCTCGGGCTCCAAAATCACTGCAGACTGTGACTGCAGCCATAAAATTAAAAGATGCTTGCTCCTTGGAAGAATTTGGAGTGTTAGTCACTCAGTCATGTCCAACTCTTTGCGACCCCACATACTGTAGCCCACCAGGCTCCTCTGTCTATGGGATTCTCCTGGCAAGAATACTGGAGAGGATTGTCATTCCCTTCTCCAGAGGATTTTACCAACCCAAGGATCGAGCCCTGGTCTCCTGCATTGCAGGCAGATTCCTTTACTGTCTAAGCTACAGGGAAGATCCTTGGTAGAAAAGTTATGACAAGCCTAGACAGTGTATTAAAAACCAGAGACATCTCTTTGCCCACAAAGATCTGTATGGTCAAAGCTATGGTTTTTTTCAACACTCATGTGTGGATATGAGAATTGGATCATAAAGAAGGTTGAGCACTGAAGAATTGATGCTTTCAAATTTTGG
Organism: Cervus canadensis; assembly: GCF_019320065.1. Classification (NCBI taxonomy): domain Eukaryota; kingdom Metazoa; phylum Chordata; class Mammalia; order Artiodactyla; family Cervidae; genus Cervus; species Cervus canadensis. The sequence goes on from NC_057391.1 coordinate 25,272,053, forward strand.
TGATGGAGAAGACTCTTGAGAGTCCCTTGGACAGCAAGAAGCTCAAACCAGTCAATCCTAAAGGAAATCAACCCTGAATATTCATTGAAAGGACTGATGCTAAAGCTGAAATTCCAAAACTTCGGCCACCTGATGTAAAAAGTCAACTCATTGGAAAAGACCCTGATGCTGGGCAAGATTGAGGGCAGGAGGAAAAGTGGACAACAGAGGATGAGATGGTTGGATGATATCATCAACTCAATGGACGTGAGTTTGAGCAAACTCCAAGAGATAGTGAAGGACAGGGAAGGTAGGCATCCTGCAGTCCACGAGGTCACAAGGAGTCAGACACGACTTAGCCACTGAACAACAAACAACAACAATGGGCATGAGTAACAGACTGTGAAGGCAAAATCAATAAGTTCATTTCTATTTCCTCTTTTACCTCCCTTCATGGTATTCCAGGGCACTACTATCCTTCCTCTCATAACCCTTTTGATTCAGCAGAATATTTTAATCCTTTTATCAAAACCTAGGGAGGCTGGGGAGTAAGAAGCAGTGCTTTGTGGCAAATAATTACTGCATATTTTCTGCAACTACAGTTTAAGGGCTTATATTATAGGTGTTTTGCTTCTGTGAATTAGGGCACTATTTTCATATGATCACTGACTCTCAAATTTGATCTCTTTTCTACTCTTTTTCAAGTAAAATTGAGTCACCTCTGAATGCAGAGACAATGGGTGGAGCCAACCACTCCATGGTGTCTGAGTTTGTGTTCCTGGGACTCTCCAATTCCTGGGAGATCCAGTTTCTTCTTGCCTTTTTTTTCTCTGTGTTCTACATGGCAAGCCTGATGGGAAACCTCCTTGTTGTGTTCTCTGTGAGTGCTGACACTAGCTTGCACTCCCCCATGTACTTCCTGTTGGCCAACCTCTCCTTTCTTGACATGGGGTTTTGCTCTACTACTGCTCCTAAAATGATTTATGACCTTTTCAGAAAATGCAAAGCCATCTCTTTTGGGGGTTGTCTAACTCAGATCTTCTTTATTCATGCCATTGGGGGCACAGAAATGGTGCTGCTCATTGCCATGGCCTTTGACAGGTATGTAGCCATATGCAAGCCTCTCCACTACCTGACCATCATGAACCCACGAATGTGTGCTTTGACTTTGGCTGCTGCCTGGGTCCTTGGCCTCATCCACTCAGTGGCCCAACTGGCTTTTGTCATAGACTTGCCCTTCTGTGGTCCTAATGTACTGGACAGCTTTTATTGTGACCTCCCACGACTCATTAAACTTGCTTGCACAGAGACCTATAGACTAGAGTTCATGGTCACCGCCAACAGTGGACTCATCTCTGTGGCTTTCTTCTTCATATTGATTATTTCCTACATCTTCATTCTGGTCACTGTTTGGAAATACTCCTCAGGTAGTGTATCCAAAGCCCTCTCCACCTTGTCAGCTCATGTCACTGTGGTGGTCTTATTCTTTGGGCCATTAATTTTTTTCTACACCTGGCCCTTCCCTTCATCACACTTGGACAAATTTCTTGCTATCTCTGATGTAGTTCTCACTCCTTTTCTGAATCCAGTCATCTATACATTCAGGAATAAAGAGATGAAGGCAGCAATGAAGAAACTCTGCCATCAGCTTGTGAGTTACAGGAAGATGCCCTAAATACTCTAATGATAAAGAAATTCAGCTATACCCACAATTACAATAGAAAAATGTCATCTTAGATTTCTATTAATTTTATGCACTAGGTAATATTTAGGCATTTTTCATGTTGCTATATACCAAATAAATAAGGAAAAAGAGAGTTAACATGGGAGTTTCTATTTTTCCAACTTCTGTTGGATTTTTATATAAATTATTTTATTTAATATTTATGATAACTCTGGGTGGTAGGCATTTTATCTTGTTGTTTTAATAATTAAGAAATGCTTGACTCATTCTCCATATAATTACTATGCAAAATACTTCAAACAAGATGATTATCATCTTGATCCTCCACTTCCAATTTGCTTATCCATCAAAATGTGCCAAGCAGAGAATAACAATTGGTATTGGAAAGTAATATATTATTCCTCAGAATGGGAGGAAATATTAATATTTGCAAATGATGAGACAGGCAAGGGATTAGCCTCCAAAATTTACGAATGGTTCATGTGTCTCAATATCCAAAAAACAAACAATCTAACCAGAAAGAATGAAGGGATGGAGTCAAAGAAAAAACAACACCCAGTTGTGGATGTGACTGGTGATAGAAGTAAGGTCTGATGCTGTAAAGAGCAATATTGCATAGGAACCTGGAATGTTAGGTCCATGAGTCAAGGCAAATTGGAAGTGGTCAAACAGGAGATGGCAAGAGGACATCGACATTCCAGGAATCAGCAAACTAAAATGGAATAGAATGGGTGAATTTAACTCAGATGACCATTATATCTACTACTATGGGTAGGAATCCCTTAGAAGAAATGGAGTAGCCATTATAGTCAACAAAAGAGTCCAAAAGGCAGTACTTGGATGCAATCTCAAAAATGACAGAATGATCTCTGTTCGTTTCCAAGGCAAGCCATTCAATATCATGGTAATCCAAGTTTATGCCCTGACCAGTAACACTGAAGAAGCTGAAGTTAAACAGTTCTATGAATACCTACAAGACCTACTAGAACTAACACCCAAAAAAGATGTCCTTTTCATTATAGGGGGCTTGAATGAAAAAGTAGGAAGTCAAGAAACACCTGGAGTAACAGGAAAATTTGGCCTTGGAGTACAGAATGAAGCAGGGCAAAGGCTAATAGAGTTTTGCCAAGAGAACGTGCTGGTCACAGCAAACACCCTCTTCCAACAACACCAGAGAAGACTCTCCACATGGACATCACCAGATGGTCAACACCGAAATCAGATTGATTATATTCTTTGCAGCCAAAGATGGAGAAGCTCTATACAGTCAGCAAAAACAAGGCCGGGAGCTGACTGTGGCTCAGATCATGAACTTCTTATTGCCAAATTCAGACTTAAATTGAAGAAAGTGGGGAAAACCACTAGACTATTCAGGTATGACCTAAATCAAATTCCTTACGATTATACAGTGGTAGTGAGAAATAGATTTAAGGGAGTAGATCTGAGACAGTGCCTGATAAACTATGGACGGAGGTTTCGAGACATTGTACAGGAGACAGGAATCAAGACCATCCCCAAGAAAAAGAAATGCAAAAAGGAAAAATGGCTGCCTGAGGAGGCCTTACAAATAATTGTGAAAGTAAGAGAAGTGAAAAGCAAAGGAGAAAAGAAAAGATATAAGGATCTGAATGCAGAGTTCCAAAGAATAGCAAGGAGAGAAAAGAAAGCCCTTCTCAGTGATCAGTGCAAAGAAATAGAGGACAACAACAGAATGGGAAAAACTAGAGATCTCTTCAAGAAAATTAGAGATACCAAGGGAACATTTCATGCAAAGATGGGCTCAATAAAGGACAGAAATGGCATGGACCTAACAGAAGCAGAAGATATTAAGAAGAGGTGGCAAGAATACATAGAAAAACTGTACAAAAAAGATCTTCATGACCCAGATAATCATGATGGTTTGATCACTCACCTAGAGCCAGACATCCTAGAATGTGAAGTCAAATGGGCCTTAGGAAGAATCACTATGAACAAAGCTAATGGAGGTGAGGGAATTCCAGTTGAGCTATTTCAAATCCTAAAAGATGATGCTGTGAAAGTGCTACATGCAATATGCCAGCAAATTTGGAAAACTCAGCAGTGGCCACAGGACTGGGAAAGGTCAGTTTTCATTCCAATCCCAATGAAAGGCAGTGCCAAAGAATGCTCAAACTACCACACAATTGCACTCATCTCACATGCTAGCAAAGCAATGTTCAAAATTCTCCAAGCCAGGCTTCAGCAATATGGGAACCATGAATTTCCAGATGTTGAAGCTTGATTTAGAAAAGGCAGAGGAGCCAGAGATCAAATTGCCAATATCAACTGGATCATCCAAAAAGCAAGAGAGTTCCAGAAAAACATCTATTTCTGCTTTATTGACTATGCCAAAGACTTTGACTGCATGGATCACAATGAACTGTGGAAAATTTATGGGACTAAGAGACCACCTGACCTGCCTCTTGAGCAGTAACAGTTAGAACCGGACATGGAAAAACTACTTTTCCAAGTAGGAAAAGGAGTACGTCAAGGCTGTATATTATCACCCTTCTTATTTAACTTATATGCAGAGTACATCATGAGAAACGTGGGGCTGGAAGAAGCACAAACTGGAATCAAGATTGCCAGGAGAAATATCAACCTCAGATATGCAGATGACACCACCCTTATGGCAGAAAGTGAAGAAGAACTAAAGAGCCTCTTGATGAAAGTGAAAGAAGGAAGTGAAAAACTTGGCTTGAAGCTCAACATTCAGAAAACTAAGATGATGGCATCTGGTCCCATCACTTCATGGCAAATAGATGGGGAAACTGTGGAAACTGTGGCTTACTTTATTTATGGGGGCTCCAAAATCACTGCAGATGGTGATTGCAGCCATGAAATTAAAAGACGGTTACTCCTTAGAAGGAAAGTTATGACCAACCTAGACAGCATATTAAAAAGCAGAGACATTATTTTCTCAACAAAGGTCCGTCTAGTCAAGGCTATGGTTTTTCCAGTAGTCATGTATGGATGTGGGAGTTGGACTATAAAGAAGGCTGAGCGCCGAAGAATTGATGCTTTTGAACTGTGGTGTTGGAGAAGACTCTTGAGAGTCCCTTGGACTGAAAGGAGATCCAACCAGTCCATCCTAAAGGAGATCAGTCCTGAGTGTTCACTGGGAGGACTGATGTTGAAGCTGAAACTCCAATACTTTGGCCACCTGATGCGAAGAGCTGACTCATTTGAAAAGACCCCGATGCTGGGAAAGATTGAGGGTAGGAGGAGAAGGGGACAACAGAGGATGAGATGGTTGAATGGCATCACCAACTCAATGGACATGGGTTTGGGTGAACTCTGGGAGTTGGTGATGGACAGGGAGACCTGGAGTTCTGCAGTTCTAGGGGTCGCAAAGATCTGGACATGACTGAGTGACTGAACTGAATCAAAAATGGGTGGCAGATCTAAATAGGTGTACAGATGACAAAAGGCACATGAAAGATGCTCAGCTTCACTAATTGTTAGAGAAATGTAGATCAAAACTACAATGAGGTATCATCTCACATGTATCAGAATGACCATCATCAAAAAATCCATAAACAATAAATGCTGGAGTGGATGTGGAAAAGGGGGAACCTTCTTGCACTGTTGCTGGGAATATAAATTGATTCAGCCACTATGAAGGTTCCTTAAGAAACTAAAAATATAACTATCATATGACCCAGCAATCCACTACTGGGCATATACCCTGAGAAAACCATAATTCAAAAAGACACAAGCATCCCATTGTTTTTGCAGCACCATTTACAATAGCCAGGACATGGAAACAACCTAAATGACCACTGACGAATGGATAAAGAAAATGTGGTACATACGTGCGATAGCGTATTACTCAGCTGTAAAAAGGAATGAAGCTAGATCATTTGTAGAGACATGGATGGATCTATAATCTGTCATACAGTATGAAGTAAGAAAGAAAGAGAAAAACAAATATTATATAAATTATGTATATATGTGGAATAAAAAAAAAAAAAAAACCAGTACAGATGAACCTATTTGCTAGGCAGGAATAGAGACAGAGACACAAGAACAGACACATGGACACAGGGTGGGGGAGGAAGAGAGGTGGCATGATCTTGGAGACTGGGACTGACGTATATACACTACCATGTGTGAAACAGATGGCTAGTGGGAGCCTGTTGTATAGCACAGGGAGCTTACCTCGGTGCTTTGTGGTGACATAGATGACACAGTCCCTTCCTGACCCAGGGACTGAACACACATCTCCTGCACTGGCAAGCAGATTCTTTTCCACACAGTACAAATCTTTTATGAGAGATGATTATATGAATAAAGAGTTTAAATATTGTTAAATCTTACTAATTCTGAATATATCAACCTATAAAAGAAGTAATATTAAATTCAGACAGGGGTATAGAAAAGAATTTTCAAAGCACAGCAAAAAATTTAACAATTTTAATTGACCAACAGAAGAACACAAAATATAATTATGATATAGTTATATAATGCAATTCTATGTATGCATTTTAAATTATTTTGTATTACAATATTTAATAATGTAAAAGAATTCTCAAAATATTCTGAAAAAGTCAGGTTAACAATGTAGAGACCATAAAATGACAATTGTGTAAATGTATATTTATGTAGGCATAGAAAAATACTGGAAATAAATATGCCAGTATATTACTCATAATTATATTCAGATGGTAATTTTTATGGGTAATTTCTATTTTAATCTCTAATATCCATATAAATCTAACATAATGAGCATATTTCTATTTTATTGACAAATATAATATTTTCTTAAAGAAATAAGAAAATAGGTATTTCACATCATAAGTAATTGAAAGAATTACTTACAATCAAAGATGTACTTATCAATACTTTTTTGACTATGAATGACATAATCATAACAAGCTTATGCAAGAGGATGGGTGTACTGGCTTATTTAACAGCTAGTAATCAGCTAGTAATCAAACTGAGTGCAGAAGCTGAATGCCCAAGACAGCTAGAATCAAGAACTTGAATACTGCCAAACCTAAATACTACATCTTCTTCTCTACCATATCTTTTTAAAAATTATCCCAGATTCAATTTCTAACAGAGGAAATATGATTGCTAGTAATTTCTACACATCACACTCCGAAAAGGACTTAGGCTTGGTTTTTCTATTCCAAAGTCTAACATCCTGGGGAGAAGCTCAGATTTGGACCTTTGTGGTCAGAGACATACTTGCAGCATTCACCTGTGGCTTGGAGATATGTCATTATGACTTGGTTCAGAAGCCCAACCTTTGAAAAACCAGCAGTGTTCAGAGAGGTAGGATCTACATGTCATCTGCTAATCATACCACATACTTACTGCAAGAAAAAGATACATTTAACAGAAGAAGAAGGTTGCTCATTTGGGCAAAGAACAGAGTAGATGAACAGAAGAAGAAGGTTGCTCATTTGGGCAAAGAACAGAGTAGATGTCCACTAAAAACAGGTTTTATTTTAGAATAAGAAAGAATGACCTTGAAAAACTTTTACATAGGATAGTACAGAAACTCGTTCACTATGTAGTTGGGGAATCTATCTAACATGGATATAGACCTGACACAAGGCATAAAGAGAAAAGACTGAGAGAAGGAGGCATTTCTCTAAACCAACACACAAAAACAGCAAGGAATCAGAGAACCCCAGCTGGAACTACTGAATGTTGTTTAATCCGTGGGAGAGAAAAAATAGTGAAACTTCCATTTCAAAAATACCACTTCAGAAAAATTATAGGGAGACTGAGAATAGTGGTTTGCTTTGGAAATGAAGAGAGACCATTCTGTCATTTTTGAGATTGCACCCAAGTACTGCCTTTCGGACTCTTTTGCTGACTATTATGGCTACTCCATTTCTTCTAAGGGATTCCTGCCCATAGTAGTAGATATAATGGTCATCTGAGTTAAATTCACCCATTCCAGTCCATTTTAGTTTGCTGATTCCTAGAATGTTGACGTTCACTCTTGCCATCTTCTGTTTGACCACTTCCAATTTGCCTGGATTCATGGACCTAACATTCCAGGTTCCTATGCAATATTGCTCTTTACAGCATCAGACTTTGCTTCTATCACCATTCACATCCACAACTGGGTATTATTTTTGCTTTGGCTCCTTCCCTTCATTCTTTCTGGAGTTATTTCTCCACTGATCTCCAGTAGCATACTGGGCACCTACCAACCTGGGGAGTTCATCTTTCAGTGTCCTATCTTTTTGCCTTTTCATACTGTTCATGGGGTTCTCAAGGCAAGAATACTGAAGTGGATTGCCATTCCCTTCTCCAGTGGACCACATTCTGTCAGACCTCTCCACCATGACCAATCCGTCTTGGGTGGCCCCACACGGCATGGCTTAGTTTAATTGAGTTAGACAAGGCTGAAACAGTGGAAACAGTGTCAGACTTTATTTTGCGGGGGCTCCAAAATCACTGCAGATGGTGATTGCAGCCATGAAATTAAAAGACGCTTACTCCTTGGAAGGAAAGTTATGACCAACCTAGATAGCATATTTAAAAGCAGAGACATTACTTTGCCAACAAAGGTCCATCTAGTCGAGGCTATGGTTTTTCCAGTAGTCATGTATGGATGTGAGAGTTGGACTGTGAAGAAAGCTGAGTGTCGAAGAATTAATGCTTTTGAACTGTGGTGTTGGAGAAGACTCTTGAGAGTCCCTTGGACTGCAAGGAGACCCAATCAGTCCATCCTAAAGGATATCAGTCCTGGGTGTTCACTGGAGGGACTGATGCTGAAGCTGAAACTCCAATACTTTGGACACCTCATGCAAAGAGCTGACTCATTGGAAAAGGCCCTAATGCTGGGAAGGATTGAGGGCAGGAGGAGAAGGGGACGACAGAGGATGAGATGGCTGGATGGCATCACCGACTCGGTGGACATGGGTTTGGGTAGACTCCGGGAGTTGGTGATGGACAGGGAGGCCTGGCGTGCTGCAATTCATGGGGTTGCAAAGAGTCAGACATGACTGAACGACTGAACTGAACTGAACTGAGAATAGTGTGAGCTAATAAACTGACACTGATATATAGGTATCAGTTTTCTAAATGTTAAAAAAAAAAAGGACTAAAAAAATAAATAAATTATATAAGGCAAAGGAAATCAAAAGAGAAAGCTAGCATATTACAAAGTGAAATAAATTAGAAGGTAAATAAGGACCACTTATAAGACAATAGTAAGAGTGATTAACTGGTTAAGAGGTATGGTGTCTATATAAGGATGTATATGGCTAAGTCATTTGCACTACAGGTTTGAGACTGGACCTTGGTTCCTCTTTGTTGAAATGAGTATGAATTGAGGTTTCTAAATCTATTGATGTAAATCCCTCATTCCTATAAAATAGAATATGCTCATATATAAAACACTTCCCAAACTAAAGTTTAGCTTGCTGTGCTGTGCTGTGCTCAGTCGTGTCTGACTCTGCAACTCCATGGACTGTGGTCTACCAGGCTCCTCTGTCCATGGAAGTTTTCAGGCAAGAATACTTGAGTGGGTTGCCATTTCCCACTCCAAGGGATCTTCTTGACCCAGGAATTGAACTTGCGTCTCTTATGTCTCCTGTATTGGCAGGTGAATTCTTTGGAATTCTTTATCACTAGCACTACCTGGAAATCTTGCAAGGACTCAAATCATCCAAATGCAACAGGAATAATCATGCCAGCAGAAGGAAAAGGAGGAGCATGGCTAGTTACTTATGGAAATAAGAATGCATGTGTAAGAGCATAGGGGTTACATAGCCTGGAACATAGTATGAACAATAATCAAAGGTAAATCTTGTGATGATCAGCCAGCACAGTCAAGATAAAAGGCCTGACCAAAAGATCCTATTTCTCCAATTGTAATGACAATCATATCCTGGTGTGAAGAAATAGTCATTAAGTATCAAAATCTGATATAATTAATATTTTAATAATTAGAGTAACTCTTCTTGCTCTGATTTCCTGTTCATTAACATTATTATCACTGCTTAATGTCTCTGAAATTTCCCTACATATTAAATAATGAGTTACACTTATGTAGAAGTTCAAACTACTTGACTGATTTTTTTGTGACAAGTTAATAAATGGGCATCTTGATGTATATATTTCGATCTAGTATTAATTCACCTAGTATCCATTGGAATTCCCTTATATAACCCACTCTGACACTGAAGATATTAGTTTTGAAGTCTAGACTATAGTAAATTCATCAGACTGAATTGCAATGTCTCTTGAGAGACAAACATTTGGCCTTCTCCAGAAGAAATTTTTTACCACACTACATGCTTCCTCTAACCATAGGCAGCAACACAGTTTCTCAGCTAAGATTTTTATAAGAACCATGTTATTTTAACCTGGGAAACCTAAATGTGTATGTGATACCTGGAAACTCCTGATGTTAAAATAATAGAAATATAACATTACTTCAAGTCGGTAAGGAAACCCTTATACTTCTTGTCATTTAAGAAATCCTTCTGTAAATAATAAATTGACTGCATACTTTCCTCATTGCCAGTTTCATTTCTTTGTTCCTCAATGTATAGATGACTGAATTTAAAAAAGGGGTGAGAACTGCATCAAAAACAGCAAGAAATTTGTCTAGGTGTGATGTGGGATGAGGCCAGATGTAAACAAAGATGCAAGGACCGAAGAACAAAATCACCACCATGACATGAGTTGACAAAGTGGAGAGGGCCTTAGATGAGCTACCTGAAGAGTGTTTCTGAACAGTGATGAGGATAAAAATGTAGGAGACAATCAATATGAAGAATGATCCCAGGGATATGAATCCACTGTTGGCTGTGACCATGAACTCCAGTCTGTAGGTATCTGTGCAGGCAAGTTTGATGAACCAAGGAAAGTCACAGTAAAAGCTGTCTAATACATTAGGGCCACAGAACGGCAGTTTTATAACAAAAACTAGTTGAACCACAGAGTGAATCAAGCCAATTATCCATGCAGCAACCAGGAGCAAAATACACATTTTTCTGCTCATAATAGTGAAATAGTGGAGAGGCTTACATATGGCAACATATCTGTCAAAGGCCATGGCAATGAGCAGCACCATCTCCACCCCAGCAATGACGTGGATAAAGAAGATCTGAGTGATGCAGCCACTAAAGGAGATGACTTTACGTTTTTTGAAAAGATCATGAATCATCTTGGGAGAAATGACAGAAGAAACTCCCAGGTCAATGAAGGAGAGGTTGGCCAACAGAAAGTACATGGGGGAGTGTAAGTGAGGGTTCATCATCACAGTGAGAATGATGAGGGAGTTTCCCATCATGCTTGCCACACAAAAAATGGAGGAGAACACAAAGAGGAGTTGGCTCTCCCAGAAACTGGTGAGTCCCAGGAACATGAACTCTGACACCATAGAGTGATTCGTTCCATCCATTGCTTTATCAGCTTGAATGTTTCCAGACAAAAGAAAAGGAAAAATAAATGAAAATAAGAATGCTAATAAAGTTCAATATTATTATGATTATATAAGAAACTTCATGCTGTGAAGGTTATATATCCCTTCAATTCTTTCTCAGGACCATATCATCACTAAAAAAGCATTTTACCTGTGTTTACTTAAAGCAGTTTAGTCACTATCACATGCAACATACCTTTCACCATATCCCCCAGAACTATTCATCTATAAACAAGAGAATGGAACAAATAAGATAATAGATGTGCATAGCAAGGACTGGGAGGGGTAGGAAAGGTGGAGCAGTGTACCACAAAGAGAAAAGGAAAGAAGAGGTGGAGATGGCATTTGCCAGAACACATTTGTTCTGTTTTTTAATTGTTCATAGAACAATTCTTCAACCATTCAAGTTGTCTCATTTCTTAACCTCACCTCATCTCAGGCACAAAATATCTGTTATAATCTATTTTACAATCACATTCGCAATCACACCTACAATCACATTTGCAATTCACACAAAGCCCCGACAGAGGTGAACATAAGAGAGCCAGGCATGGGGCATAGAGGTGACTCTGGAGTCTGACAGGTCCAATGAAAGAATGGATATTCATGGCACAGGGTATTTGCATGGGCAACCAGATGTATAAGTGAAAGTATCTAGTTTGTGATTAGCAGCCAGCATATGGTCAAGATGTATAAGGTTGGTGGGGAGGCAGGGTTGTTATGAGGAGTCAAAGAATTTAAGGAAGCCAATTCGATCTATCTGACAAGATTCTTCACAGTCTCTGAGGTTTGTGAACTTTGTTTAGAGCTATAGGAGTCTTAATCTTTTAGAATTTGTCGGAGATGAAAAAATGCACACTCATGTCATAGTTGTCCATTGTCCCTCTCCTATCGCTCCCTCTGTCTTAGCCCCATTTCCCTCCTTATCTCATCTCTCTGCTTCAAATCACCCAGCTGTCTGGGACCTGATACCAAATCTGACTCTTTCATAATCCCAACTCTGGACTATTACATGAATCTCTCTAGTTCTTACCCATGTTTGCATTTACCATATGGAAAATATATTCTCTTTCCTGTGGGTCAAACACTTCTGTGTCTCAAGCCCTTCTGCTTCCTTAATATTAAGATACGCAGCTAGAAGATGAAATGTATAGAAAAAAGAGGGAGATTGCAGCATAAACAGTGAAGAGCTGATAAAGGTACATGAATGCACAAAAAGCCTCAGACCTGGAATCTCAGCAAGAGAAACCCAGCAATAGAAAGGAAAAAAAAAAGAGCCCAAAGCTCTGCCTTTTAATGTGTGTTTATATACCTCAGTTATGCATGATTAGTGAAACTGATCATAAAACTATTATCCCACAAACCTCATTAGTGACCACCTAGTCCAGGAACCTAGGTTTTCTAGTACACATATGTCTTTGGATTCTACATACCAGAAAAACATTAAAGTAAGAAAGTTTAAGCCAAACCTACATCTAGTTAGTCCAAAACACTAACCACTAGTCATATCTAGCTAACGGTAGCAACTGATTACTAGCTCATTATTAAATGAAACTAAAAATCTATTTCCTCAGTTGCCCTGGGAACATTTCAAGTATATAACAGTCATATATAGCCAATTATGCATTGGCTAGTGCAATACAGAACATTCCAATCACTGTTCATCATTTAAAGGTAAATCAAAATCCCATTCCCTCCATCAAAATACCATTTCCCTAGTAACTCTATATTAATCTTTACCTTTTTGTATTCCTAGAAGTCAGGAAATAAATTTTAATTGAAAAACAATAATTCCCTATATAAAAACAAGCCACAATATGTAGCCTCATAGGAGAAACTCCGGGTGTTTTTTTATTTTGTTTTGTTAATGTTGGCCCGGAAGGATAAACAACAGTCCACTGCGAAATTTACAGACAATTTTACAAAGCAGAAAGGATCTGATGTGAGTTTTTAAAAGTTAGTAAGAGTTTAATAAGCTGAGAGGAGAGCGGAAGGCATTCTGAGAAGAGACAATAATCGATGCTTTATTTAGGGGGCAAATCCTTTGCTACTTAGCATAATTCTTCAACGGTTTCAATTTCATAAATTCTCTTTCCCCAAATGTACTGCAAGTTTGAGGAGGATAAAGACTATTTCTTCTGGCTCTTTTGTTTCCTAAAACAGAGAATGAAATAAATAGCAAAGATTTCTTGATTGTCTAGACAATAAAACTCTGAAATAAAGCCCATCTTTTCAGGACCATAATTTCCCACAGTTCCTGTTTTTCTGATCTACCATCTTTTTCTATTAAGTCCAGTAGGCATAAGGGAAGTTTCCAAAATCAAACTGAGCACTAACATTTTTCCCAACCACTCTCAAGAGAATACCTGATATTCTTGCTATAAATTTCCAACTATATAATAGGACAGCCTCATCTCAAGGTTTATAGTGGTATATGGTTTGACTTCTGAAGTTTCTAAAAATAACAAGCATGTAAAAGGAAAGAGAGAGAGGCAGAAAGAGAGAAGCAAAGAGTTTCTGATAGCAGGGAATTTATAGTTTCTATCTGCCAGTCTTCATATATAATTAGTCACATTACATGCTATTCTTAAAGTCAGAAAAGAAAATACAGATATTTTTCACCATACTTTAAAAACTTCTGAAATATTTGACGATAGAATTTTAGAGCTGGAGACACATAGATACACTATTTATGTGGCACGTATTTATTAAGTCCTTTCACATATTTGATCCTTATAATGACATATTGGTGGATATTTCTGATTATAGGACTGTTTTCATTCACAGATAAGTAATCCCAAATTCAAAGAAGTTAGCAAATTATTGGGAAAAAAAAAGAAAAAATCAACCATTCTGATTCCAAATACATGACTACTTGGCTAAATCATCCAAATATAGTTATTTGTTCATGATCTAAAAACTACTATTATAGATTTGAAATAAGAATTCAGAAAAATGTATACCTGAAATTTATACAATGCATCAATTACATCTCAATACAGATGTGAAAAAAAGAATCCTAATTTACTCAGAAAAATTTTCTATCCTATACACATAAGCATTTACACATACATAAATTAACTTGCCTAAAATTTCACAGCTACCAGTGGCAGAATCTAGACTTAAATCCCCATGTTATTGCTATAGGTTGAGGGGAAGGGAGAAAGATGATTGTTGATTAGAATGGGAAAGAACCAAAATACACCAAGGTTTTGGTGTCAGTAAAAGATTCACCAAAGTCTCAGGGGACCACTTATACATTAAAAGCCATAATAGTTGATGATAGGCAAGAAAGAGTCCAGCTAGAAACAAAAATTTGAAAGTTCTAATATTTGAAGTCATGGGAAATTTTTTTTGTTTAAAGAATAATATCTAAAGAGATAAAGTTAACAGAGAAACCATACATGGCCCCAAAAGATCAAATACCTTGTATTTGTCATCATCATCATTACATTATGATTACTACTATTTTATATGTTATTTGCACTTTAAAACCCTGTTCATGTGCACAACCACAAAAAACAAGGGAGAAAGGAATATCTAAGAAGTAAGGATGGCTGTCACTTACAAAGAGATCAAAAAGAAAAAGACTAAGAAAAAGGCACAGATTTACAGCTGAAATATCTTTTCTGCCATTAAAGGATCAGGTGAAACAAAAAAACTAAAGAGAAAATATAGATTTTAGGGAGGTAACAGTGAGCAAGTGGAGAAAGGAAGACCAGAAATGACAAAATCTCAATAATACAGGATAAAAGTTTTGAGAAGTAAATGTGAAAAATAAGGCAATATGCTATCTCAGTTGGTAAGGAATCTGCCTGCAATGCAGAAGCCCCAGGTTGGATTCCTGGGCCAGGAAGATCCCCTGGAGAAGGAAATGGTAACCCACTCCAATATTCTTTCCTGGAGAATCCCATGGACAGAGGAGCTTGGCAGGCTATAGTCCGTGGGGTCACAAGAGTTGGACACGTCTTAGTGACTAAACTACCAACTAACTACTATGCTATGTGCACAAAATTTGTAGAAGGCAGAAATCTATACATAGCTAAAAAATAAATAAAATTTCCAAGCAGCTGTGAGAATCTTGTTGAAGATGGGAATCATGAACTAGGACAAATGCTAGACAGACTATTTCTGTAGCAGCATTCAGAAATACTCAGGAACCTGATACTTAGAATCTTCAAGTAGCACATTTGTTTGGCATAATAAGCAGAATGGAGTATCAAATGAGATAGAGATCCTTAGGGGCTAGAAATAATTTAACTAAATTACACTCTAGGTGATACAGCAAGTAAATCCAAAATGACCTGACATATGGAGAAAATAGAATACAGACCAGAGATCTTCAAGGCAGGGACAGCAATTTGTAAGCTTATGGTATCTACTTTTTCTCCCCTATCTTGATTCTCAAATCTAAATTCATATTAAAAATCAACCTCACAACAATATTATCACTATAGTTAACACTGCTGTATGATATATACAAAAGTTAAGAGTGTAGATCCATGTGAGTGGTATATGTCAATTATTTCTCAAGAAAATTAGAAGAAAAAAAAAAACACCTCATTTTCATTCCTGTGCCTTTCTCCATATAATTTCACTGGCTCTTCCTGTACAATTTCTGCTCCTGCTCATTCTGTTACAGTCTCCCTCTCTGGAAGCCTGGGAACCTTAGAAGGAGATTCTTCTTGTGATGGAATACAGTCCACCAACCCCTCTACCCCACCAACCTAATCGATTAAAAGTTCTCAGATGGCAGCATGGTCAGGGAGTCTGAGCTACAAAATAAATTTTCCCCTGTGCATAAGCATAGCACACATCCTTCTACCCACCATCCCTAGGACAAGAAGTTATTAATATATGAAACATTACCATTTTGAGAGATGTGACTAATTAGCTTTAGAAGAAAGTGGTGACCAAGCAATGCATTAGAGTTCTGGGATGCTCAGACTGAGGTCATCAGGCCAAGGGAATTGTCCCATAGCCCTGTGAGGGAGGAAAAAAGGGTGTATACTTTTCTTATAAAAAAGATTAACCATCTTTATTTTTACATTCTTTTTACCTTTATTTTATTATATGATACAAGGGAATCTCTAAAGAAAAGGGAAAATGTATTTTCTAGTTTTTAATTGGAAAAAAGTTCAATACTTTCCTGTAAAAAGTGTTGCAGAACTTAGAGATCTTGACACACTTCATCAACTTAAGTCTGTGTGTGTGTTCAAAGGTCCAACAATAATTAGGAGCAGCTAGTATGAGGAACTGGCAACCTACTCCAGTATTCTTGCTTAGAAAATCCCATGGATGGAGGAGCTTGGCGGGCTAGTCCTCAGGGTCGCAAAGGAGTCAGATATGACTTAGCAAGTAAACCACACCAAAAGCATGAATAAATACGAAGACAGAATATTAGAAAAGGATGGGAATGCCTGGAGTGAAACAGAGTAAAAGAGAGATAGGGTGGAAACAGAGACAGCGACGCAGAGATGTGTGCACATACTCTTTACTCCCTGGAGAAACTACAGGCAGCCAACTACAAGAATTGCTAGAGCTCAGCAAATTTGAAAAATATAGGATAATTCACCACAAAACTGTTAATACAAGAACACACAATAAAGTACATTAAGATTATTTAATTTAAAATAAGACCCAGAGTGCAGTTTTATTGGATTTAAAACATATTAAACATGAAAAACATTAAAATAAAATATATTTAAATAATGGAGCAGAAATTAGTAATTACAGACATAGACCCTTTTCTGCTTTAGTAATTCAAGTATAATAGAACCAGTAGAAAGAAAAAAATATAATAGGTTGATAACTCATAAAGAAATAAATTTAACAGGTCAGTAAGTATATGTAAAAAGTACAAATTTTGGAAATAAGTGTTGGGGTATATCCTTTTTTTTCCCCCCCTTTTTTTTTTTTTTATTAGTTGGATGCTAATTACTTCACAACATTTCAGTGGGTTTTGTCATACACTGATATGAATCAGCCATAGAGTTACACGTATTTCCCATCCCGATCCCCCCTCCCACCTCCCTCTCCACCCAATTCCTCTGGGTCTTCCCAGTGCACCAGGCCCGAGCACTTGTCTCATGCATCCCACCTGGGCTGGTGATCTGTTTCACCATAGATAATATACATGCTGTTCTTTCGAAACATCCTACCCCTTACCTTCTCCCACAAAGTTCAAAAGTCTGCTCTGTACTTCTGTGTCTCTTTTTCTGTTTTGCATTCAACACGGTGTGAAGGTGAAGGCCATGTAAGAATGATCTAGGAGAATGTATTTAATTAATCTTGCTATTAAGTATTGATTGAAAAGTATAGACTCAGTGAAGTTCCCTTTTAGATTCAAACTTTCTGTTCAGTATAAATGTACATAATTTCAGTCCACTGAAACGAACCCCAGATGGCCTGTTGAACATTAATCAGTTTTATGTCTAATATAGCAACCATACTAAAATTTCTTTGCAAAAATACCTATAAATATAATGGCTTTTCCCCCCAGCTTTTTTGAGATATTATTGACATACAATATTGTGCAACTTAAAGTGCAAAACATGGTGATTTGATACACATATACATTGTGAAGTGATTACCATAGTATGGCTAGTTAACACCTTCATCACTTCAATAGTTACTATTTTTAGTATGTGATAATGACATTTAAAATTTACTCTCTAAACAACTTACTGTATATAATACAGTATAGTTTACCATGCTGTACCTTAGATCCTCAGGATTTACTCATCTTCTTGCTAGAAGTTTGTATCCTTTGAAAAACGTCACCCCACTTTCCCCACTCCTCACTCCCCAATCCCCTAGCTACCATTATTTCACCCTCTCTTGCAGATTTGACTTTTTTAGATTCTATATGTAAAGGAAAATGGGTTTTTCTCTTTGTCTGATGTATTTCATTTAGCATAGTGCCCTCATGATCCATCTATATTGTTGTAAAAGGCCAAATTTTCTTCTTTTTATGTCCAAATAATATTCTATTAGATAAATGATCGATAATAGATAGATAATCTCATAGCTTCTTTATCCACTGATCCATTAATGGGCACTAAAGTTGTTTCCATGGTGTGGCTATTGGGAATAGTGCTGCAATGAACATAGGGGTAGAGATATCTTTTCAACATAGTGATCTCATTTCCTTCAGGTATACGCCCATAGTGGAACTTTTGGATCATATGGTAATTCTATTTTTAATCCTCTGTGGAGCTTCCAGACCTTTTTCCACTATGGCTGCACTAATTTATATTCCCACCAAAGTCAGGAAGCATTTAACAGGAGGCTTCCTGTGTGCTGTTTTGGATCTGTCAGGAAAGCTTTGGCCCTTAATTCCTGAATATTCAGGAATTAAGAGGAGAGGCACACCTTTCCCGGGGCTGAGGAATCCAGGCATTTCCTTTATTAGTTTCTCATTATGGTGATAAGTACCCTCTTCTCTCTTTGATAGAGATCCCCTTGTGTTTTGTAAGTCTGGAATTTTAATCTTTATCTTTGCTGAGAATAACTACCTTGTAAGACAGTATATATGCCCACACCATGTTGATTAAAACACCTTTGCTCCATCAGAGCTTTGGTCCCAGTGTCTTTGTTTCTCTCTCTCTCTCTCTCTCTCTCTCTCTCTCTATTTCTGGCTGATTCCCTGGAGCGCGAAAGCCGGCTGCGTAACCCAGGAAATATTAGCCTCTTTCCTTCTTTCACTTTCTCATCGTAGACTCCGGACCACCAGGTTCCGGTCCATTAACTGACCAACACACCAACAGTACCCAATTGTTCCCTTTTTTTCCACAGCCTTGCTAACACATGTTATCAGTTGTCTTTTTGAAAACAGCCATTCTAACAGGTGTGAACTGATATCTGATTGCAGTTTTGATTTGCTTTTCCTTGATTTAACAGTGTTGAGTATCTTTTCAGGCACTTGTTGGTCGTTTGTATGTTTTCTATGGAGAAATGTCTATTCAAATCCCTTGTCCACTTTCTGATTGGGTTGTTTGCTTTGCTATTAAATTGTATGAATTCTTTATACATTTTGGATATTAATTCTTTATCCAATAGGTGGTTTGCAAATATTTTGTCCCATTCGGTAAGTTCTCTCTTTTCATTTTCGTTGATTTCTTCTGTGCATAAGTTTTTGATGTAATCTCACTTGTTTATTTTTTCTTTGGTTGTTATAGATTTGATGTCATATCAAAATATCATTGTCAAGGTCAATATTAAGAAGGTTTTTACCAATATGTTTCTAGTAGTTATTTAATTTTTGTGATGGCACAATTTTGGGGTCCAATTTTACTCTTTTGTCTGTGAATATCCAGTTTTCCCAACACCATTTATTAAAGAGACTATCTTTCCTGGTTAACTATTCTTGGTTCAATTGTCAGATATTATTTGACCATAGATGCATGGTTCATTTCCGGGCTCTTGATTCTGTTCCATCAGTCTCTATTTCTGTTTTTATGCCAGAACCATACTATTTTGATTACTATAGGTTTGTAGTAAAACTTTAAATCAGGAAATGTGATGTCTCCAGCTTTGTTTTCTTTCTCAAGATTGCTTTGGCCAATTAGGGTCTTTTGTGGTTCCATACAAATTTTAGGATTGCACTTTCTATTTCTGTGAAGAAAGCACCATCAGAATTTTGATAGAGATTGTATTGAGTCTATACATGGATTCAGTATATAGATGAACATTTTTTTTTAGACGGACATTTTAATATGTTAATTCTTCAAATCCATGAACAGAGGATATCTTTCCTTTTATTTGTGTCTTCCTTAATTTCTTCATCAAAATCTTGTAATTTTCAGTATGCACATCTTTTACGTCCTTAGTTAAATTTATTCTTAAATATGTTATTCTTTTTGATGCTATTGAAATTATTTTATTTCTTTTTCAGATAGTTCATTGTTTGTGTATAGAAACACAAGTGATGTTCGTATGTCAATTTTGTATCCTACAACTTTGCTAAATTTGTTTATCAGTTCTAACAGTTTTTGGTGGACTATTTGGGATTTCTCTATATGTAAGATTATGTCATCCACAACAGAGAAAATGTACTTCTTTCTTTCTAATATGAGTGTCTTTTAGTTCTTTTTCTTGCCCAGTTGCTGTGGCTAGAACTTCCAATATTATGTTTAATAGAAGTGACAGAGTGGGCACCCTTGTCTTATTCCTCATCTTAGAGGAAAAGCTTTCAAACTTTCATCATTGTATGTTCTTTACTCTGTGTTTGTCATTTATGGTCTTTATTATGTTTATGTACATTCTTTATATAACCAATTTGTTGACAGTTTCTATCTGAGAGGCTGGTAAACTTTGTCAAATGCTTTTTGTATCTATTGAGATGATCATATAATTTTTTATCTTTCATTCTATTAATGTGTATATTACATTTATTGATTTGTGTGTGTATCAATCATCACATTGTACACCTTCAATTTACATATGTAAATTTACATAAGTATCAGTAATATATTAATAAAGCTGAAACATATGTACATATAATCTATTTTCTTAATTTTGAGATTCTTTCTCTTGATGGTTGTTGGAAAGAAGGACTTATAAGTGTAACCACCTAAGCAGTTAAACTTGGAAAGTATATTTGTCACAGAGAATTGCAGGTGTTCACTTAAGTTAAAATAAAATGTTTGTAATTAGAACGAAAATGTGTTCACTAAAATTACTCACTACTCCTGTGGTAAGTAAACCCACAATCATCAAGTTTTACAGATTTTTTTGATAGCCAGAAAACTTCAGTCTCTGAGTCCACTATTCTCTCTGCAGTTCTACAAAGTCAAGTCAACTGAAACACCAAAAAACCATTTTTTTCTGAATATGTGTCTGCAACTCAGATAGCAACTTCCAACAGAGGGTAACAGAAAAGATGATTTTAGCACTGAATCACATGTGTACCAAAAATGTAGAGCTAGAACCCTTTCTATGGTTTCAGAAAAAGCTGACCCCCCTCTGCAGCCAGTCTTTAATTTGGGAGAGAGCCAGTTTGTTTTATTTTGTTCTTGGATTTTTTTCCTGTAAATTTATTGGAAGCACTAATGAGATAAGGAAAAGAAAATTCATGGAATTACTGGGTAAGGATCCAAGATCATGCAATGCTATGAAAAGCAGCCCCTTTCTACTCATGAGCTTTTATCAGACTTTCCAAATTTAATAGCAGTTTCAGGAACTGAGAAAATAAAGTAGGAGAAATAAATTCTGATAAGTAATAAATTCTTACGAATAAAACAAATCATAAGCAATGGCCACCTTGAATCATAAATGACAAATTGTGAAAAAAAAATCACAGGAATGTTGAAAATTCACAAGCTGTACCATCACACTAGTCTAAGTTAACAAATGCTGTGTAAGCCATGTCTCAATAAAATAAAACCCAAACAAAATTTATTGAAGGAGTCGTTAGTATAGGAGTTTTAAATAAAGCACTTGTCTTCATATCTAACTACTCTTGGTGTCCATTTCATTGGTGTGGTAAAATAAAAATTAAAAGAGAGAAAAAACAAGTTGGTTGTAAACATAGCATTAAATTCAATCTAGCAACAGACTGAAAAATCAAAGACTGTTAATTCTAAGGAAGAGTAGAGAAAAACAAAGAAAAAAAAAAAGATTAAGCCTGTTACATGTACATACTGCTATATTTAAAACAGATAACTAACAAGGACCTACCATATAGCACAGGGAACTCAGCTCAATATTTTTAATAACCCTAAATAGGAAAAGAATTTGAACAAGAATAGATACATATATATGTATTACTGAATCACTTTGCTGTTTGCAACTGTAACTAACACATCATTGTTAATGAACTATACTCCAGTATAAAAATTTTTTTTAAGTGTAAGTCGGTTAAAGACAAAAGTCCATGATCTGACTCTGTCCTATCATGGGACAATGGTCTGAGTTTTGCTAATTGGTTGGCAGTATCAAGCACTAACCCAGTGGGCTAACTCTTAGTGGGTCTCCAGAGTCTAGGTCATGTCACCCATTTAGGTCTACACAGGTGTCTGCAGAGCTAGTTGGCCAGAACACAGAGGTAAAAGGATAATTTTCAAAGGCTAAAATCACGACACTCATACATAGGTAATTAATTAATGACGGAACTAGTAAGATATTACTTCCACCTCAAATGGGAATTTGACTTACAAGTACTTAGCTTCTTTACTGAACAAAGATGTATTTTCACTGCCATGAACAGAAATCATTGCCATTACTTAAACAAGACACATGTGCATTACCATCAGTATTTTACGATTTAAATTCTATCTCTATAGGATTATTAATACCCTAGTCAAAGACAAAGGCCCACATTCCTATGAAAGTGGAAGTTGCTCAGTTCTGTCTGACTCTTTGTGACCCCATGGACTATACAGTCCATGGAATTCTCTAGACCAGAATACTGAAATGGGTAGCCTTTCCCTTTTCCAGGGGATCTTTCCAACCCAGGGACCGAACCCAAGACTCCTGCATTGCAGGTGGATTCTTTACCAGCTGAGCTATGAGGGAAGCCCAAGAATACTGGCGTGGGTAGCCAATCCCTTCTCCAGGGGATCTTCCCAACCCAGAAATCAAATCGAGGTCTTCTGCACTACAGGTGGATTCTTTATGAACTGAGCTATGAGGGAAGCCCAACATATTCCTATGGAAACATATAATCCCAGAGGATCCACTAGACAATATCCAGTATTCCATTGAAAGGGTACCCAATAATCTCTTAAACCAACTTCCAAGTCATTCTCAATTTCTCCTAACAGAAAATATTTTCCTGTTACCCAGAGCAAGACCTGATTATTTTAAGATAAAAAGACAAGTCTTCCCTCCAGTGCAATTAAATGATGTTCAAGGAGAGGAAATCAAATGATGTTCAGCCACTGACCAAATCTGTCTCACTGCAGAGAAGCGAGTCTGCAAAAATATTGAAAGTAGGTCCCAAAGTGATTTGTTTTAGTATGTGCTTCATGAAATAAAGTTATGAATACTCCTCAGTTGTGAATAGTTATAAATAGTCCTGAGGCTGACCCAGTATAAATCAGGTTTCTTTACTTGATCCTGATAATAGAGATAGACAGAAACATTGTCAAGGCATTTTACAGTGCTTTCACCTCAAACACTCTTGCTGTATAAACATAAGTTGATTTTAAAGGCAGATGATGTGGGGGAGGTGGTCCTGGAAGAGACAACACTATAAAGAATTTGTCAAGACACAAAATCTTGAGAAGCAGGATTATTTTGTTTCAGACATGTTATAATTATTCATAAAACATGCATTAATAAAGCTGCCAGATTCTTAAGGAAAAACAATCATATTAGAAGTCATAAAGAAGTAGTACATATACAGACAGTATAAGAATCTATCAAAAAACTACAGAACAAATTGTAAAAATGTCATATTGGATTAAAAGAAAGTTTATTTTTTCCTCTCTTGCTCTTTCTCTTGCTAGAAGATAAAACTGAATTCCCCATCTTTGGAGTCTGATACAACTATATGAAAAATTGTTCATAAACAGTTTTCTCCCCTTTTCCCTCCCCATGAGCCTGGAACACCATAGGTAATGGACATTTAACTTGTGGGTTATTTCTTCTCATTCATAACTAGTGACCCATAGAAAAGATAACCTTTTAAAAGATTATGGAGGCAGCCACTTTATAGGACTTATACTGTTAAAATATTAAAATAAACTAAAAACCCAGATAATATAGAAAGATCTGTATTTAAATACATTGAAAATATGGAAAGTAATTACTGACATGAGAGAGAACAAAATAGATAAAAATAAATTACCAAATACATCATCCTTTGGCCTCTAACCAGATGAGACTGACTTACAACATAAACTAACTGATAAAATCTTTCTCATTATAGCTTTAAAATCCTCAAAATTCTCTTCTGGCAAAGGAAATTGGATAAATTCCAACGCTGTTGATAGGAAGTGATGAGAATGCAGCTGAAAAATGCTGTTTAATTATATTTTTTCCTTTTAAGATAAGGACTACATCTTAGGAGACAAAAATAATTTTTCTTTGAAAGATAATTATATGAAAGCAATGAAGCTAGACAGAGTGTTTTTATCAATTGATGAGAAGGATTTTAACTTTTTTTTTTAAATCTGGATGCCTTTTGTCATTTTAAGATAAAAGATTTATTTTGAGTACACTGGATTTTAAAGGTCTTAAGATCAACTGAACTATGTTATCACAAATTGAGTCATTCATTAAAATCAATAACTTGAATATTCCAGGACTGTTGTGTAATAAAAATTTCCTGAGTGGTAGCTAATTTCAACAAAGATAGAAGGATACCTTTATCTCAAAAATAGATGCCAGTTGATTCTTCAGGATTAGAGATCAAATAAAGATAAAAGACAAACACTCAAGTGTAGACACACACTAGGAGAGATGGCTCAGGCTCCTTTGTATATTGGTTAAAGGCTACTGGCACTACAGTTTCTGCTCTGAGTAAGTGAAATAATACCCATCACCCTACTATTTTTTAATTAATTTATTTTTTATTGAAGGATAATTGCTTTACAGAATTCTGCTGTTTTCTGTCAAACCTCAACATGAATCAGCCACAGGTATACATATACCTCCCCTTTTGAAAATCCCTCCCATCTCCCTCCCCACCCCACCCCTCTAGGTTGATAAAGAGCCCCTGTTTGAGTTTCCTGAGACATACAGCAAATTCCCATTGACTATTTTACATATGGTAATATGTTTCCATGTTACTCTTTCCATACATCTCACCTTCTCCCCTCTCCCAATGTTCATAAGTCTATTCTCTATGTCTGTTTCTCCACTGTTGCCCTGTAAATAAATTCTTCAGTACCATTTTTCTAGATTCCATATATATGTGTTAGAATATAGTATTTATCTTTCTGTTTCCGACACACTTCACTCTGTATAATAGGTTCTAGATTCATCCACGTCATCAGAACTGACTCAAATGCGTTCCTTTTTATGGCTGAGTAATATTCCATTGTGTATATATACCACTACTTCTTTATCCATTCATCTGTTCATGGACATCTAGGCTGCTTCCATGTTCTAGCTATTGTAAATAGTACTGTAATGAATGATGGGATACATGTCTTTTCCAATTTTGGTTTCTTCAGGGTATATGCCTAGGAGTGGGATTGCTGGGTCATATGGTGATTTTATTCCTAGTTTTTTAAGGAATCGCCATACTGTCTTCCACAGTGGTTCTATCAATATATCGTCCCACCAACAGTGCAAGAGTGTTCCCTTTGCTCCACACCCTCTCCAGCATTTATTGTTTGTAGACTTTTTGATGATGGCCATTCTGACTGATGTAAGATGATATCTCATTGTAGTTTTGATTTGCATTTCTCTAACAATGAGTGATGTTGAGCATATTTTCACGTGTTTGTTAGCCATCTGTAGGTCTTCTTTGGCGTAATGCCTGTTTAGATCATTTTCCCACTTTGTGATTGGGTTGTTTTTCTGGCATTGAGTTGTATGAGCAGCTTGTATATTTTGGAAATTAATCCTTTGTCAGTTGTTTCATTTGCTATTATTTTCTCCCATTCTAAGGGTTGTCTTTTCACCTTGCTTATAGTTTCCTTAGCAAAAGGTTTTAAGTTTAATCAGGTCCTACTTGTTTACTTTTGCTTTTATTTCCATTACTCTGGGAGGTGGGTCATAGAGGATCTTGCTTTAATTTATGTCATTGAGTGTTCTGCCTATGTTTTCCTCTGAGAGTTTTATAGTTTATGGTCTTACATGTAGATCTTTAATCCCTTTTGAGTTTATCTTTGTGTATGGTGTTAGGACGTGTTCTAATTTCATTCTTTTACATGTAGCTGTCCAGTTTTCCCAGCACCATTTATATTGAAGAGGCTGCCTTTGCCCCCATTGAATATTCTTGCCTCTTTTGTCAAAAATAAGGTACCCATAGGGGCATGGGTTTGTTTCTGGGCTTTCTATCTTTTTCCATTGGTCTATATTTCTGTTTTTGTGCCAGTACCATACTGTCTTGATGACTGTAGCTTTGTAGTATAACCTGAAGTCAGGAAGCTTGATTCCTCCACCTCCATTTCTCTTTCTCAAGACTGCTTTGGCTACTTGGGGTCTTTTGTGTTTCCATATGAATTGTGGATTTTTTTTGCTCTAGTTCTGTGAAAAATGCCATTAGTAATTTGATGGGGATAGCACTGAATCTGTAGATTGAATTTGGTAGTAGTCATTTTCACAATATGGATTCTTCCTATCCAGAAACATGGAATATCTCTCCATCTGTTTTAAGTCATCTTTGATTTCTCTCATCAGTGACATATAATTTTCTGTGTACAGTTCTTTTGTCTCCTTAGGTAAGTTTATTCCTAGATGTTTAATTCTTTTTGTTGCAATGGTGAATGGGATTGGTTCCTTAATTTCTCTTTCTGATTTTTCATTGTTAGTATATAGAAATGCAAGTGATTTCTGTGTGTTGATTTTGTATCCTGAACTTTGCTAAATTCACTGATTAGCTCCAAAGTAATTTTCTGATACTATCTTTATAGCAACCCACGCCAGTACTCTTGCCTGGAAAATCCCATGGATGGAGGAGCCTGGTAGTCTATAATCCATGGGGTCGTAAAGAGTCGGATGTGACTGAGCGGCTAAACTAAACTAAAACTAACATACAGTATCATGTCATCTGCAAACAGTGAGAGCTTTACTTCTTCTTTTCCGATCTGGATTCCTTTTATTTCTTTTTTTTCTCTGATTGCTGTAGCTAGGACTTCCATACCTATGTTGAATAGTAGTGGTGAAACTGGATACTCTTGTCTTGTTCCTGATCTTAAGGGGAAAGCTTTCAGTTTTTCACCATTGAGAATAATGTTTGCTGTAGGCTTAGCACAGATGGCCTTTACTATGGCTATAGCTCTGATTCTGGGAGCTTGTTAATCTAACTAAATCAACACCAAACAGACTAATCAAAGACCATAACATCAACTAGCTCTTTACTTCAACTATTGCTAAATCCACATGAAGGAAGTTCTTTCTCATTTCTTTATCTCCCATCTACTAACCTGTAATGAATATAAACTATCTTTCCTTCTGCAAAGAACCAGTTCAACTTTGGAGTACAAATTTCCAAAGTTAAGGGCAGTTTGTAATATTTACACATCATCTATCTGTAACTCCTGGAATACTGCACATACAGTATTCCAAATATACTAAGTCTGCCATGTGAACTACGGCAGACTTACTATGTTTGGAATACCATGTTTGACTACATTCTAAAATTGCTAACAGGAGTTTAGCTTTCTTTTGTGTGGCTGCCTTTCAGTGTTTGTCTCTAAATCAGCTTGCAGGACATTCTTGGTGACAACTCCAGTTGGTATCTTATGTTCAACAGCAAATACCCAAAGTTAAAACTGGAGTCAATCAGTTCAAAGTATATTTTCTCAAGAATCGTGCAGAGAATTAGAAATTTCCATTGTAACCTCCATTTTTATATGGTCCAGCAATTCCATGTGAAAGCATCCTATTATCCCTAGTGGTACCAGACTCAGAGGTCAACTCATTCAATGACTGAAGGATCTGCAGACCACTTAGACATATGTCCCTATCAGAGAGGGTGATAAAATGTATAATGATTTCCAAGACACACTAGGAGAACAGCAATGCAATTTTTGAGACTAAAATTATGAGTGTTAGAATTCTTTTTGAGGCAAATTATAAAGACAAATAAATTACAACCAATGATTATGATTTACATAGGCTAGCAAAATGCCCTTGTCAAGGTTCAACATCAAAAAGCTGTGAAAAGTAACAAAGCTTAAGAACTTTTTAAAAATATATTTGACTATTTTAGTAGCTTCTTTAATTATTACAAAATCTTTCTTATAAAATATGTTCAAATTACAGATAAGATAATTTTTAAAAAATCTAAATCCCACCCCCAGGAAGAAATATCACTACTAATATTTTGGCTTGTATATATATATATATATATACACATATATAGAAAGAGTATATTTTAGAAATATAGCAAGTTTTAAAACTTGTTTTGTTACCATGTTTTTCAATTATTAATCTATCTTGAGCAACTTTCCATGTTACTAAATATTAATTATATAATAGCTGAGCTTTATGTATATAACATTATTCAACTGTGTTCATAACATAATTTATTTAATTTAGAAAGGTTATACTATCAACAAAGAACTACATAAATACAAGAGGATAATAATATAGACAAATTGGCCCTAAATGAAGAAAGGAAAGGTAAGACTCTTTAAGGATCAATATTAAACCAATTTTATAAGAAAAATAACAATGAGGATTAAACAAGTTAATACAGATAAAGCTAAGAGCATTGCCTGACACATAATATATACTTTGCAAATATTTCCCATTAGTATTTTTCCAATGAACTGAAGGAATAAACTATTAAATATTTAATTGGCAGGTGATATGAGGTAATGAAAGTACATACCACAGTACTATGAAAAGACAAGATAATAGAGCTACATCACAAGATATTTGTGTGTGTGTGTGCACACGCATGTGTTTGAGAGGGGGGTGAGGGAGAGAGGGAGACAGAGAGTACAAAATGAAGATAATGTGCATTGCAAGATAAAGAAAATTTTATTCTTAAGCTGATCGACTCCAAGCAAATGGTTACAGACCAGGAAATGAACCCAGGCTAATTTTTATATTGATAAAGCCCTTTCAAATATCATCTCATTCAGTCATAACCTATGAGTTCTATGGGAGCCTTTGAGGAAAATGAAATTCAGAGAGGTTAAGTGACTTAGAAATAATAACAAAGCAAGTGGGTTGGTGTGGCTGGGACCATAATCGCTGAATTTTAACTGCAAATTTTGTGCAATGTTATACTGCCTTTCATTTTAGATTCTTGTTTTAAGACAAACACTGATAGTTGGGGGAATGATATAGTAAGTACCCCAAAAATGGCCTGTCTCTTGTTTTTAACAAATAATGTTTTATTGAAACTCAGCAATGCCTTATCATTTATGTGTTGTCTATGGTTATTTGTATACTACCACAGTAAAATTGAGCAGTTGCAGCAGAGACAATATAGCCCACAAATCCAAAACTATTTACAACCTGGACCTCTACAGAATAAGTTTGCCAACACCTGATCTCCTTGGCTAAACATAAAGTTAAGAACATTCTTCAACATATGGAACAAAGCATGAAAACAAGGTTTGTGAATTCAAACGTGTAAGTAACCACAGATCTGAAAGCTGGTTTCTGCTTTTTATCCATTAAAGACTGAAACAAAGAAAATAAGTAAAAAGGGAGATATTAAATACAAACAAATAATAAAGCATGATGCTAATGAACTACCAATTATAGGGTGGAGTAGCTTAAAAACAGTAATATGCTCATCCTGAGAAACAAACATATTTACATCATTATTTAATATGTGTAAAATGTATTATTGGCACCAGGATGGGAACTGAAAAGTAAGGGTTAATATAAACTGTGATTTCTACACCTTTAGTAGAAAATTTCCTCTTTCTTTTCAGCAAAAAAAAAAAAAAAAAAAGTAATGCATTCTCCAGGGAGAACAAAATAGACTCACCATCTGAGTGCGAAGGTCTATGAACACTCAGTGATGTATAGTAGTGATGAAAGAAATTTTCATATGTTGAGGTATGGGGGAATCATTCTGCCTTAGACACAATTTAACTAGAACTTTAGGTGAACCAAAGCAGCCTGGTAAACACGCACTATACATCTGCTTTAACCATTAAAGAAAAGAAGGCATTTAAAAATAAAAAATGGAGTAACTATGGTTCAGGCATTGAAAATAGAGCTAGGTGGCCATCATGGATGTGGTTTGAGGCACCCTCCTGTATCACTGACAACCTGAATTTTCTGAACTGTATCAAACTCAAGGACACCACCAGTCACTCTCAAAATCATATCTGCTAACAGCTGTGAACTGCAATCTTAAGAGTCTCAAGGTCTTCCCTTGTAACTCTGCAACCATTTCAGACCCCAACCCAACCCTTACTTAACAAGCATCTTACTTCTTACCAGTTCCAAACCTAATTCTTGACCAAAAATTCAACTAATTTTGCATTCTTTGCCTTAATAAGCCTCCCCTTTGTTGTAGTCCATAGAGCACAATTCAAATGCTTTTTGAATCTGTATCTCTGGCTGTAGTCCTCACTTTGGCTCAGTTAAACACTTCTATTCCTATTACAGATTTTTTTATCAGTTATTTCCTATAAAAATAGAAAGTCCCTGCTCTGGTTCAAGATGACGGCATAGCGGGAGCAGTCTGCTCCTCCTGTGGACACAATGGATTTACAGTTTCACGTGGAACAACTTCCTCTGAAAACTGACTGAGGACCTCCTACTGGGCCAGACCAAGGAGAGACGCCCACAAGGAAACAGGTAGAGGAGGCTGGGGCACAATGCGGCCGTAAACCTCCTCCCCCACCCCACACGCAGCAACCCACAGTCAGGCGGGAACTCAAAATCCAGAGTGTCTCCCTGAGAAACGAACGGTTTGAACCCCACACCAGGCACCACCAGATTTTAAACACCTGCACCATAATGAGGAGCTTCCAAAACGTCTAGCTTTGAAAACCAACAGGGCCATTTCCACAGAACATCTGAGAAACGGCTCTTAAAGGTCTCATGCTCAGACTCACCTGCCCAGGGCTCAGCTCAGAAACAGAAGATCCAGGGCCGCCCAGAAGTTGCCGGAGAAGCTCATTTGCTTTGTGCTTGTCCCGGAGGGTGGCCTGGGGCGGGCAGGATGGAGGTCTGACAAACAGCTGCGGGCCTACAGGGCGCCCTCCTGGAGCGAGACTGGCGGCGCCATCTTGAGGCTCCCGCCCCGCTGGCGCTGCCGGGATCGTCCCAGGGATTTCACACACAGCTGGTGCCCACGGATAGCCCTCCGATCACCTGCTCTGGGGCGCCAGGCCTTGCGTTCCTCGCTCCCTCAGGACCGTAACAACTGGAGAGACAGTTCTTGGCAGGCTGCCACCTCCAGGGCACCAGACATACAGAAGACTCACCCACCTGTCTTTCTGTGCTCATCTTGTCCTGGAGCGTCAGCCTGAGCAGCGGCTTCAGGTTTAGTTCCTGGAGGGGCCCATGAGGGACTTGCCTCCAGGGAACCTAGGCCAGTGCAGGGCATCTTTCTGCTGTCCCTCTGCCTCACTACAGCTCACTGGTATCTCCCAAACAGGAGTTAATACACGCATCTGGAGCCCCAGTTTTTGTGCTTCCCACCCAGGGAACACTTCCAAATCACCTGACTCTGGTGGACCTTGGGGCTTATGCTGTGGCCCCTCAGGACTGAATCTATTTCATACATTAAATGCTGCTGCCTGAGGGCCTAGCTTCCCATCAGCCTGAATCTAGGATCCTCCCCTTTGGAACACTGACGGGTCTTGGCACATCCTCAATTCCTGGGGACCATTAAAAAGAAAAGGGCTGTTTGTGCACTCACAACTGTTTGAGAGACAGCCAAGAGTTAGGGCAGGGTTGAATCATAAGCTTCATCACTTGCACAGGCCCACTCTTTCAAGACTGGGAGAGGGGGCAGTTTTACCTAATGCCTAGAAACCAACACAGAGAGTAGCAAAAATAAAGAAACAGAGGCATATGTTGCAAGTGAAAGGAAAAGATAAAACCTCAGAAAGATGGTCCCTTCTTCATAAGGAATGGCTGTTAGGGACAGAAAGTCTATCAATAGCCACTTGTTAATTTTTTGTTTCAATAAAGCCATCTAGTGATTTTTTGCCTAAAAGTCATAAGCTGACAGAACATTCTCCTCATTGCCATCTTCATCTCTCTGTTCCTGAGTGTGTAGATGACTGGATTGAGAAAAGGAGTTAAAACTGCATCAAATATGGCTAGAAATTTATCCAGATGTGTTGAAGGAGAGGGCGACAGATAGAAAAAAATCAGTGGACCAAAGAACAGAATCACCACAATAATATGAGCTGACAGAGTGGAAAGAGCCTTGGATGAAGCACCTGAGGGGTGTTTCTGAAGAGTGACCAAGATGAATACATAAGACAGGATGAGCAAGAAGAAAGCACCCAAGGAAATGAATCCACTATTAGCAGTGACCATGAACTTCAGTTTATAAGTATCTGTACAAGCAAGTTTGATGAGCTGAGGAAGGTCACAGTAAAAGCTGTCCAAGACATTAGGGCCACAGAAAGGCAAGTGTACTACAAAAGCCAGTTGAGTCAATGAGTGAGTAAGACCAATAGTCCCGGCAACCACTAAAATAAAGATGCACATTCGTGGGCTCATGATGGTCAGGTAGTGGAGAGGCTTACATATGGCCACATATCTATCAAAGGCCATGGCGATGAGCAGCACCATTTCTGTGCCTCCCACAGCATGGCTAAAGAAGATCTGAGCTATACAGCCCCGAAAGGAGATGACTTTTTGCTTCCTGAAAAGATCACAGATCATCTTGGGTGCTGCAATAGAGCAAAATATCAGGTCAATGATGGAGAGATTTGCTAACAGAAAATACATTGGGGAGTGTAAGTAAGGGTCAGATGTCACAGTAACCACAATAAAGAGGTTTCCCGTCATACTTAACATGTAGAAAAGACAAGAAAAGCAAAAAAGAAGAAGCTGGATCTCCCAGGAACTGGAGAGTCCCAGCAACACAAACTCAGACACCACAGAGTGGTTGCCTCCACTCATTGATTCCTTTAGTTGTTCATTCTCCTGTTACCTAAAGGAAGAAAATGAGACAATTAAAATTAATACTGTTACATTACTGCCATTTATGGAAAAGTGCATACATTTTTAAAGTCAAATATTACCTGAGAATTTCACCAAAATCAAATATTATCCTTTTAGTCATTATTCCTGTACTTTCATATGACAATAACTGAGTGCCAGGTGGCCTTGCTAACACAAGGAATGGTGAGCGATCTATGGACTGGTACCCAGAGGTGCACCTGATGAAAACACAAGCAAAGGGTCTTCAGTGTTAAATTGCTTTATCAGTATGATCAGTGTTAACCATACTCTCCCTGATTATTATATGTAATAACTAATCATATATACTAGATAGGCAAAGAAGATTATTTTATGACAAAAAGATTTGTAAGATCCTATGATTAATTTCATTGCTTAAGCCAGAAATGATCCTTCCTTATTTTATACTTCCCAAAATATTTTTAATTCTTTAGTATCCAGATCAAATGGTACCTCATCTGTCTAACCTTCTTCATAACATACCTATATATCCATATTTACTTACTCTATTTACAGTTGGTCACATGTCTACTTTCTTCATATAATTAAACTACCCAAGGTTATAAATCATCATGCCTTTAAATTTTTATCCTCATATAATATCTTGCAAATATTTGTGGTGGAAAAAAAATATTTGGGAATGATTTGACTAAAATCTTTCCTACATATTAACTCATTCCCTTCAACAATATTTTTCAAGCACCTACTATGTACCAGGAGTAGTATGAACACTAGAAATAAAGTCAAGAACAGAAAAAACACAACATTGTAAATAAATTTTATCCCAGTAAAAAGAGTTCCAATGATATTATTAGAATCAAGGAGATTATTAGAAGCTATTGCAATAATCCAAGCAAGAGATGATGGTGACTTAGATCAGGGTGATAAGGGGTCGCAAACAGTAGGACACTACTGAGCAACTGAACTGAGCTGAGTGAGACAATGAGATATGGTTACAATCTGGATATATTGAGATGATGCATAATGAAATGTCCAGCACTATAAATCACCCTGACAGTTTGGAGACTATGAAATAGTGTACTTCATTGCAGAGTTTTTATATGAAAATAAACAAGAAAGACCCAAATCTATGAAATTAAGGAAGTTGCTGATAGAGTAAATATATATTTAGTCACCAAATTTAATAAGGACTGTACAATAAAGAGACATTTGAAGCTTTAAGAACAGAACCCGAAGGAAACAAAATAATCTTCTATACAACAAGTAAAAAACTATGGAACTCAATAGCCCAAGTAGTGATACAGGCTGAGAATGTTGTCATAAAACAGTTGGAGCTTTTGCATTATATATATCATAAACAATATATTAGCCACCTTTACTATAATACATGGCAAATGGTATAAGATAGTCATTCTCTTTCTGTGTTATATGTATTCTTTCTGCCAAGACATCTAGAGTTGTAGTAGAAGCTTGTATGTACTTAACTAAAGACCCCCAGATGTAAACATTGGACTATTATAGCCAAGTGTCTATTGTACCTCTATTTAACTTAACTCTGCATCTCTAAGTGAAACAGAGAAGATCCTCCCCGCTAACCTCTCTTTATAGCTATATAACCAAGGTGAATTAAACAATCAGGAATAGTTAGCTCTGAAAATATAGAACTAATAATTGCCCACACTATAATAGAACAACTCTGCCGGCATTGAAACCTACTAATCATAAGAAACCTCAGCAAAAGAAAATTGTAGGTTCTTCCCACTTTCACCCATGGCCAATAGTTAAAGAATCCCTATACATACCCAGTTTTATAGGATCAAGTAAGGAGGGGGAAGTAGTTGAAGCTATATTCAAACAATTCCTTGAATGTTAGAAATAAAATATATAAAGAAACATGACATTTCATCATAACTCTCCAAAAGCTGAAGGAAGATATGCTTCAATATAAAATATAAGAGAGAAAGCAGCACTGGAGTGTCAATAACTAAAATGATGTAAGAAAAGGAAAAATATTAATAAGAGATTTATATTATTATTATCTCCTACATGAGCAAATCATTGCTTACACTGGGTAACTCTCATACCCAGTTAGATTTAGTAGAATACTATTTATTTTAACCTTTGTTAAACCTTTGTTAAAATAAACCTATTGCCAACCTTTGTTAGTGACATAAACCACTGAAAATCTGTGCCTGAAAAATTACTAATATAGAGGTATTAATAACCTCGTTTAAAAGAAATCAAAGATTTTTTGTTTAAAAGAAGAGACACATACCCCTCAAAAATCTACTTTGCTGAGTGATTACAAATTCCAGTTCTTCCCATCCTGATCTGTATGCTAGCTCATTTTTAATAACTTAACATTTAATAACTACTTTTTAAAAAAGCATTTCTATTAAGTATCTCTGCAGTCATTTCAACAGAAATTACATAATCAAAAAGAAAAACAACAGTAGGATCTAATTAGCTGTATGGCTGAATAATTCATGGCTGAAGATTTGTCACATGAAATAACAAAATCACTGTAGAGCAAAAGAAATCAGTCATGAGATATGGTGAATAATTTCCTGAAACATAAAATCTCCTTTTGGGGTTGAACTATGAACTACACTGCAGAAGTGTATTGGTAATAATCATAGGTGGGAGAAAAGAGAATGTATTCAAAATACTTCTGCAGTGTATGTACCTTTATTGTAGGACTTATCAAATGCAGGAAAATTATGCCCTCTTAAATCTCTGTTCTTAAAACAATGTGCTCACTGAGGATGATGAAAAACTTCCCCACAGAGTACATTTAGCAATGTCTAAAAACATTTTTGGTTATCGCAACTGTGGCGAAGTGTGTTGGGAAGGGAGAGTGAAGTTGTCACTGACACCTAGTAGGTAGAGGCAAGGGACGCTGGTAAACATCCTATAATGCACAAGGTAACAGTACAGCCTGCCACGACAAAGAATTAAACAGCCCCAAATATGCCAAGGTTGAGAAACCGTACATAAATGATGCATTTTTTCAGGGAAAGATCGGAGTCTTATATTTGTCTACTCTCCCAGGCCCCCCACTACCATTCTCATCACAAGACGTGACTCTATTAGTGTCTGTTATTAGTAAATGACTAAGTGGATGGGTAGGTGGGTGGATGGATGGATGGACAGGTGGATGTAGAGAGGGAAGGGTGATGACCAAGTGGACTGACAGATGATGGAAGAGAAGCAAAGGAAGAAAGATCTCTAAATAATGGTTAACTAGTTATTTTTTGAAAGAGTAGGAGCAAACAATGAGCCATACTCCATATAAATGTAAACTTTGTAGAAGAATTCATGATCTCTTCATACACACACACACAAACACATTGACCACATTCCTAATCCATTCCTTAATTTTGTAGATATTTTTGGAGCTTTTCTAGGCATTCAAACAATAAATCTAGGAAATAACATATTAATGTCCCCAAGGATTAGACAATAAGAAATGACAACTATTCACATTGCTTTGTAAATTATTTCTTCTGATCACTTTTTGGGAGCAGCAGCTACCTATTATGTAGGCATTTAAGCAATTGGGACTTTTGATTTCCTAAAAAGTAGCTCAGTCGGTAAAAAGTCTGCCTTTTTAGGGTTTGATTCCTGGGTCGGAAAGATCCCCTGGAGCCAGAAATGGCAGCCCACTCCAGTATCCTTGCCTGGAGAATCCCGTGGATGGAGGAGCCTGGCAGGCTACAGTCATGGGGTCGCAAGAGTCAGGCACGACTAGTGACTAAGCACAGCACACAAAAAGCGAAATAAATTTGGAACATCAGGTACCGTCCAAGTACAATGAGTCTAAGTGAGGTACATCAGAGGAAGAACTGGATAAGGAAAGAGGAAAAATGGGGAGTCTAGAAATGAATCTGATGTTCTAAATAGGAAAGGAAGTAAATAAAGAACTGAATACCAGAAGACATTATCATGGATTGGGCTTGTGTCTTCAAAGATAAGAGTTGCCCCTGGTTGAATACACAAACCCAGGGAAGGCATAAAAATGCTCCTCAAAGAGTGATACTGAGCTGTTTTTTGCTCTGAGTTAAACTGAGCTTGCTCTAAAAGAAAACTTTGAATCTCTTGTTCTCCAGGACTTTCATGGACTGCCATGCTCTTCTCAACTAAAGGTCATTAAAGTTACAACAACTCTTTAACATCTGCTCTCTAAACACTATCACTGTTTTGAAGATACATGTGGGTTTGGTCTCCTAGAAGAGATTCTCATCCATTTCATGTTTATAGTTGAAGAAAATGAAGAGAATAGGTGTCCTACTACTAAATCCCATAGGATTTAGTGTCCTACTAAATAAACCAGTAAGTATATAAAGAAATTTCTGATCCAGCACAAATAATACATCACTGGCATACTTAAATCATCAGAGACATAACACTTAAATATTTAGTATCTCTCCGGTTAGGCTGTCCCTATGCTTTATTAATTCGACAGTCTAAAACTTCTCTGCTTTCCAATGAACTTTCTAGTTCTCCAAGTCTATGTCTATTTATCTGTTGCTCTGTGAAAGTAAGATAGAGACATTGTCGAGAACCCGTTTAAATAAATCCTACTGTCCTTGATTTAAGTAACAATTAAATTGTTCCTTTCACCTTTCTGCTTAAGATCAATTTTCATACCTCTGGATTCCTAAATGCGTTATTTTTTTCTAAATCTTAGGTATTTTACATTGTGATGGCCAAAAATAAAAAGGGAAAAAATAGCTAAATGCCCAACAAACATGGATAATAGTAGAAGGATTAATTTTCCTTCAATACCATTATAGCAGTTTTTCTAAATCACAGCTGAAAACAGTAGGTTAGTAATGAAACATGCAGACAGGATCAAGTTTGTTCTCAGAAAGACAAATGATCAGTCTGTCCTTCTCCAGATTCTGTGTACATCATTTAATTTTAGCCCCAAGAAATACCATGGAGAACTAGTCTCCAGGGGATTTTTTTCCTTTTTTCACTTTTCTATAAATAGAGAAATAAAACAAAATAAGTGATCTTGCCTTCTAACTTCTGAGGTTACTAATTTCCTTCACTCTTTTCAAAATGGTTAATGATGTAAGAAGTAAATAAACTCTTTTCTAAATCATCGCCTGAACTCTCAAGTGACTTGCCTATGCTAAAGACATTGCATTGTGCTGACCTTTATGTCCTCCATGACAGTAGTTTCCCTCTGGAAGCCTAAGACACATGTCTAAGGACCACATAAAAATCAAAGTCAGTTATTCACCTTTCTCCATAATCCATAGTCCTAATGAGATCTGCTTCTTCTTCCCTACATTATAACTTATCTAACCACAAGTAAAAATCCATTTGATATCTGCAAATGAAGCTTTGCCCACTAAGACTATTTTTCTGAAACCAATAGTCAAGTTTAATTTTTTCCTCTTGTTAACTGGACTTTTCATTTTTCCACCAACCTCTTCCCAGACCACAGCATCTTCAGAGAGCTGAAGTACCTTAGTAACTGAGCTTATGTTTGTGCCATTGCCATTTTATAAAAAGCTGAAAGAATTAAACGAGGTAATTAATTAACATCTCTGCAGAATAGCGACCAGGTGATGCTGCATATACTTACATTTGTTCACTTGGCTCATGTGGTCAGGGGAATTATCTCTAGAACCCGATTGGTTTGAAATAGACATCTGAAAGAAAAATCTTATAATGAGTCACTGGAGAGGAAACAAAACTGACTGGCTGTTTTAGAACATCAGCTTTGGCAATTTTATCTGTCAATGATTACTGACTCATTGGTGATTTAAAATGAGGCAGAAGGCCTGGGGATTGTGAAGACAAATCAGAATCATGTGGACTTCACTATACATTTCAATCAGCTCAAACACCCATAATACTGAATAGGCAGGAGAAAATGCTTGAACCTCTTTCACATTTTAAAAAATGGCATTGAAGAGAATAATAGGGTGGACCATCATTCATGTTAAGCAGTCAAAGAACCTGAGATCAGAAGGACCAGGAGACAGAGCGTCATGGACAGTATTTCTAGCAGAAGAAAAGCAAAGTCTGCCTCTTCTTTTCAAAACCTGCTCAAAGCTCTCCTCTTCCAGAACCCTCCTAGGACTGACCCCCAGCAACATATCCAGTATTCCATCTTTTTGGCAAGTGTAAGACCTTCATCCAAACAAACTCAACAAGAAAAATGTGCATAAAAATAAAATCAATGCAAATTTTACTTTATAAAAGAATGATTCATTTGAACATGCCCTTTTAAAAAGCGAGTCTTCTAGTTCTTATGAAACAATGTATAGCACAGACTGACCTCAATAAATGTTTGATATAAATGAATGGTGATTCAATTAGAATGCAGGACACAGATCCTCAATTCACTTCGAAAAGAATCAAAAATGTGTTGATATGTGGATAGATGGATGGGTATGTTACAAAGCAAGTATGGTAAAATATTTTCTCCTGTTTTATTGAGATATAATTACATGTAACATTGTATATGTTATACACATATAACATATATAAAGTATACAACATACTGACTTGGTATATGCATATATTACAAAATTATTACCACATATGTTTAATTAAATCCATCACTTCACATACAAATTGTTTTTTGTAATGAGAACTCTTAAGAGCTACTCTCTTGGCAACTTTTAAATACTGATCTCCCTCAACTTACAATGGAGTTGTGTCCCAATAAACCCATCATAAGTTGAAAATATCTGAATCAAAAGTGCATTTAATAGACCTAACATACAGAACATCATAGCTTGGCCTATCCTACCTTAAATGTTTGCAGAACACATACATTAGCCCACAGTTGGATAAAATCATCTAACACAAAGTCTATTTTATTATAAAGTGTTGAATATCTCACATAATTTATTGAATCCTGTACTACAAGTGAAAAATAGAATAGTTTTATGAGTACAGAATGGCTAAGAGTATATCAATTGTTTGCCTTCACAATTGTGGAGCTGACTGGGAGCCGTGGCTTACTGCCACTGCCAGAACCACAGGACAGCCTCATACCACAAATTGCTAGAGCAGGAAAAGATAAAAATTTAGAAGTATGATTTACTGATTGCATATTACGTCCACACCATAATAAAGTGAAAAAACTCTGTCAAACCATCATAAATCAGAGACCATCTGATATAATACAGTACTGTTAACTATAGTCACCATTCCTGTGCATTAAATTTCTCAAGCATATTTATTACATAACTGAATATCTGTAGCTTTGGACCACTTTCACCCTTGTCATCCACCACCCACCTCTGGTAACCCACCAATCTGTTCCCTATTTCTATGAGTTCAGAGCTTTTTTAAGATTCTACATATAAGTGAGATCATACAATATTTGTCTTTCTCTGTCTGACTCTTTTTGCTTAGCATAATACTTTCCAGGTCCATCCCTGTTGTCACAAATGCAGAATTCCCTTCCTTCTCATGACTGAACAACATTCTGCCATGTGTACATACCCCATCTTCTTTCTCCACTCACCTGTCAGCACACATTTAGGTTGTTTTGATGTCCTGGCTATCGTAAATAATGTTATAGCGAACATGGGGGTACAGATATCTCTTCAAGACAGTGATTTCTTTTCCTTTATGTATAGACCAAAAAGTGGAGTTGCTGGATCATATAAGGCTTTAGTTTTAATTTTTTGAGGAAATTCCATACTGGTATTTATAGCCCTTTACCAATTTACATTCCCATTACAGTACCCAAGGATTTTCTTCTCTCAGTATTCTCACTAGCATATGTTATTTCTGATATCTCTCTTACTTATAAGATTTAGGCAGGGTTACAGGAACCAAGAAAGGACTGTAACGGATCCCAGTGCTGGCAAGAGCAGTAAGCTCTTATCATCCCTGGGGCTATAAAGACATGGGGAAGGACTGGTTTATGCGATGGTGGATGCCATTAAACAGTATAAGTGTATTGCCATTGAACCTTCTGCTGAGCCTAAAGCCTGCAGAACTAGCAGTCTGGAAGGGAAATGCACATGAACTGAAGGCTGCTGCTGCTAAGTCACATCAGTCGTGTCTGACTCTGTGCGACCCCACAGACGGCAGCCCACCAGGCTCCTCCGTCCCTGGGATTCTCCAGGCAAGAACACTGGACTGGGTTGCCATTTCCTTCTCCAATGAAGTGAAGGAGACCAAGGATAAACTAGAATTGTGTCTGTCTCTCTTTGCTTCCAGTTTTGATGATGCAGGTGACCTGCGGAGCAAGCTGACCCTTTTCATCATAAACATGCACTTGCATCTGGCCCAGGACTTTGAGAAACTGAGGTGGAAATCCAGCAGAAGTGAAAGGAGCTGAAGGCCCAAGCTGCCCCACATCAGCGAGGTGAGCCAGCCGCATGCATGAGTTATAACGGTACTTTCTCTGTCTTGGCCTTGGTACAAAAATGGTACTGCTTCACTTCCTTCCTCCAAATCTCAAACTTTTCTTGTGGTGAATCCTAATGTGAAACATACATGGAAGGAAATTCTGGGAACAGGTCTGGTTTAACTGAGTTGCCACAATATGAAGCCATGACAGCAGACTAGTAATTCAAATTCATTGTGAAATATGTATCTATTCTTGCTAGGGTAAATCACTGCCTCTTCCATGAAAAAAGAGGTCCAATGTAATCCATACGTTGCCAGGTAGCTAGCTATTTTCCCCCAGAAATGATGCTGATTGGTTTCCTCTACTGGCAGGTTGGAACTCTGTGATGGAGGTACACAGATCAGCTTTGTTGAGGGGAAGTCTGTTGAAGGAAAGTATTGAGCCCGTCTATAGCTTCCATCCCTGTTACCATGGCCTCTTTGCACATGTGCTCATTAATCAAATCCTGGAGTGGTTAGGGAGCTAACTGAAATTCACTGGATGGTTATTTAGTCCATCTGATTATTAAGACTCTTTTTAATGCCCCTTGGTGGACATTTTCATGAAATATCTTCATTGAGTACAAGATTTAACTAACCAATCTAGTAGGCTGTTAACACCACTGCACTTATTCATGTTAATACATTACTCTCTAAATCTCAGGTCAGTACTTATATGTTAATAAATTCTACTTTAGTTTCATATTTTGTCTTTTTTGGCATAATAATTTTAAAATGCTCTCACATACGTGTTCTCCATACTCTGGACCATATTGGCAAAATCCTACTATTCTTTTAGTATGAAACTGTATATTATCAGAGGATTATACAATATTGTAAAT
Organism: Cervus canadensis; assembly: GCF_019320065.1. Classification (NCBI taxonomy): domain Eukaryota; kingdom Metazoa; phylum Chordata; class Mammalia; order Artiodactyla; family Cervidae; genus Cervus; species Cervus canadensis. The sequence goes on from NC_057391.1 coordinate 25,314,051, forward strand.
TGTAGTTCTCTATCCATATTAGGTTGGGACTAACACTCTTTATGGTACTAGAGACAACTGCTCTGGTAAAGCCAAAAATATATATTTTATGCAAGGAAAAGTTGGTTCATTCAGACTTGTGTGGTGGTGATCCTCCAATAATGTTTTGGGATATTGAATGTCTATAACATTTTCTATCAAGGAACATTTTAGTTTTATCAAATGCTTGCTTTTATAAGGTAATAACAAATATTTCAACCTGTGTTCTTATACGTGTGTGCAAATGCTTCCAAAGGCTATATTATAAGAAGTGGAGTTTCTAGGGAATACTATATGCATAATTTCATTTTTAATATATACTGTTAAATAGTTCCATGGTCAAATGAAGTTTCATGACTATAACAGTTTAATTGGTCAACAGAAGGAATTTATTCAGGTATTCAGTCATATGAGATGCTTGCCAATTAAGGCAAAGGATACATTACATTACCAAACAGACACAGCTTACTGATGCCTTCCTTTCTGCTGGATTTATGGACCCATGACCAGTAAGGCCTCCAACTACCAGATCAGAGGAGCAATGAGTGTCATCATTCTAGTGCTTATATCCCTATGAACCCAGGAATACTTCATCAACATCAGATTCTTTTGTATGTCTCTTGAGATGATAGGGACCTATTCTCTATCAGATGAAAGATGATAGACAATTTGATTAGTTGACTTTTTTTTCTGTGTGTTTGTTTTCATTTTCTCAAACTATTTTTTTGTTTTCTTTAAAAATATACCAAATTTGTTGAGAGTTTTATCAAGAATGTGCACTGAATTTTATCAGATTCTTTTTATGCATCCATTGTGATGATCCTGTGATTTTTATCCTTTGTTTTGCTAATGTGGTGTATCACATTGATTGATCTGTGAGTATTGAAACATTCTTGCATCCTTGGAATAAATCCACTTGATTATGGTATTATTATCTTTTTTCAGGTATTATTGAATTCAGCTTGTTTTAATTTGTTGAGGGTTTTGCATCTATATTCATCAGAAATACTGACCTATAATTTTCTTTTTTTGCAGTATCTTTGTCTGGTTTTGGTATCAGGGTGGTAGTGGCCTCAGAGAATGATTTTAGGAATGGTTTCTCCCCTTCAGTTGTATGGAGCAGTTTGAAAAGTGTAGGTATTAGTTCTTTTTTTTTCTAATTAATTACTTCAGGGAGGTAGGATTCCTCCCTGAAGCTGTGCAGTCCTAGACTTTGGTTTATTGGAAGTTTCTTAATTACAGATTCAAATATAGTTCCAATAATGGTCTGTTCAGATTATCTATTTCTTCTTAATGCAGTCTAAGAAGAGTGTATATTTCTAGGAATTTATCCGTTTTATTTAGGTTGCCTAATTCATTGGCATATAACTGATCATAGTATTCTCCTATTGTTGTTTGTACTCCTGTGATACCCATTGTAGCTTCTGCTCTTTCTTTTTGTCGGCTGGGTCTTCTCCGTTTTTCTTAAAAAGCTTGGATAAAGGTTTATTCATTTTGATTATTTTTCAAAAAATAGCTCTTGGTTTTGTTGATTTAATTAATAATTACCATGGTCACCATCAAAGTTTAAGGAGACAGAAGAGTTATCTAAAAATTCTGGACAGACTCTGTAGATTCATTATAATGTGAGAACTGGATCTGTACTTGGCTGCCTAGAAACTTAATGTTCTTAGCATTTCCAAAAGTAACCTCTCTTAGGGAAAATAACTTCTGATAACCAAACTTACAATATGCTAATGTGTAGCCTATAGTTCCTATTATTAATCTATAATAAGAAGGAATGTCAAGGGAATTCTGTGTTGGAAGTCTCTGTTTAGCTCATTCTCTGTGTGTAGTGATACAGTAAATTGGATTATAATCAGAAAATTGCAGTTATGTCAGTAATCTCAGTGTTTAAGGACATTAAGTAACATTCAGAATAACTCGCTATGTACCAGTTAGGAGTGGAGACAAAATGATGAATAATATACAATTACAGATTTCTAGGATACTACTGTCTAGTATGGGGCTTCCCCAATGGCTCAGCAAGTAAAGAATGTACTTGCAATGCAGGGGATGCGGGAGACTTGGGTTCAATTCCTGGGTCAGGAAGATCTCCTGGAGGAGGGCCTGGCAATCCACTCCAGTATTCTTGCCTGGAGAATCCAATAGAGGAGCCTGAAGAGCTACAGTCCACAGGGTCACAAAGAGTTGGACACAACAATAAAAAGATCTCTCCTATAAAATTAATACAAGACATTATCAAATCTCTTGATTAAGTAACCCAGGGAATAAACAAAGGCTGAATAGTTTCATCTTCATCATCATTGGTGAGATATTTAACGAATATTTTACAAGCACAGCCTCATTTATCCATAACAACAATTATCAGGAGCAAGCACTACAATTTACCCCCATTTTAAAAGTGAAAAAAAAGAAAAGAAAGCTTAAAGAGTTAAAATGACTTCTCTATCATTTTGCCTGAAGTTTCCCTCTTATAGGAATCATAATCCTTTAGTTGGACTAGGATGTAAGACATGGTCTTATTTCTTGTGGAGAGTACAATTTAAGGAATGTGTGCTTTACATTAAAGAGACAAAATCTAGTATACTTTTTCAGAATGTCCATTGAGCTGTTATTTTATAACCGTGGGGATACGGTTTGGCAGAAATGGAGGTGGGGTGATTGTCAGAGAGATAGGGCAGGCATGTTGATCTGGATGCCTTGTATGGAAAGGTCATCTTACATTATGCTTCATCTTTTCTCAGATCTTATGTAGAGTTTTCTATTTAGTTTAAACCATCTCGGGTGAAGGGGAAGGAAACTGATAATAAATGAGCATCTACGGACTCCCAGGGGTTTCACTTATGTTCTCACTTGAAGCTCATCAGTTCAGTTCAGTCGCTCAGTCATGTCCAACTCTTTGCAACCCCATAAACCGCAGCATGCAAGGCCTCCCTGTCCATCACCAGCTCCCAGAGTCCACCCAAACCCATGTCCATTGAGTCGGTGATGCCATCCAACCATTTCATCCTCTGTCGTCCCCTTCTCCTCCTGCCCTCAATCTTTCCCAGCATCAGAGTCTTTTCAAATCAGTCAACTCTTCGCATCAGGTGGCCAAAATATTGGAGTTTCAGCTTCAGCACCAGTCCTTCCAATGAATATTCAAGACTGATTTCCTTTAGGATGGACTGGTTGGATCTCCTTGCAGTCCAAGGGACTCTCAAGTCTTCTCCAACACCACAGTTCAAAAGCATCAATTCTTCTGTGCTCAGCCTTCTTTATAGTCCAACTCTCACATCCATACATGACCACTGGAAAAACCATAGCCTTGACTAGGCGGACCTTTGTTGACAAAGTAATGTCTCTGCTTATTATGAAGCTCGTAAAACACCATAAAACCTCACAAGGTAGGCTTTTTTGTCCCCACTTTATAAATCAAGATGCTTCAGCCAAGTTACATACCTAGAAAATAATCTAGTTGGAGTTAAAACCCAATCCTGTCAAATGCTTCCTCAAAAACTTTTGCTGCAAGTAGCAGAAACAAGAGGGGAGTTGTTTTCAGGCAGAGGTATTTTGTGGGCGGGCCAGCCCTCTGAGGCCATACGGTCTCTCATTTGTGCTTCTTTCTAGGTGCCACCCCTCCAGCTACCTCACTGATTTAAGCGGCCAAGCCATGTCTGGCTGGCTTTTATTGACATAAACCCTAAATTTTGATACAGTAAGTTCTAGATCTACCCTTCCACTTTCTTTGGGCCTTCTGTCTATTAGCTACCCGCTCTCACCCCTACATCTTTAATCCTTTTTACTGGTTTCTTTGTGTTGGTATTCATGTATCACCACACCTCTCCTATACTTAAACACAGAACAAATGAAACCTGTCCTTTGAGTTCACTTGACTTCTAATTATGGATTAATCTCTGTATTAATCTCTTGTGACTGCCATTACAAGTCTGCACAAACATGATGGCCTAAAAAATAATAAAAATAATTTACTTTCTCAATTCTAGAGGCCAGAAGTTCAAAATCAGTTTCATTCAGCTGAAACAGGTGTTAGTAGGGCCATGCTCCCTTCAGCTGCTCTAGGAGAGACTTATCCTTGCCACCTCCAGCTTCTGATGGCTCTGTTAGCCTATGGTACCATACCTTAGCCTATGGTAGCATTGTTCCAATCATTGCCTCTGTGGTCACACTGCTTCTTCCTTTCCTGTGTGTATCAAATATCATGCTTCTTATCTCTTATAAAGACACTTAAAACTACATATACGGTGCACTTGGATGAAAAGTGAAACTAAAAGTCACTCAGTCGTGTCTGACTCTGTGACCCACGGACTACACAGTCCATGGAATTCTCCAGGCCAGAATACTGGAGTGGGTAGCCTTTCCTTTCTCTAGGGGATCTTCACAACCCAGGGATCAAACCCAGGTCTCCTGCATTGCAGGCGGATTCTTTACCAGCTGAGCCACAAATGAAGCCTGTCTGCTTGGATAATCCAAGATCATCTCCCCATCTCAAGATCCTTAACTTAATCACATCTATAAAACTCTCCTTTATTTATTTATTTATGTCATTTTAGGTAAGGTTCACAGGTTCCAGGGATTAAGATTTATCTTTTAAGGTGGGGGGAGGGGGCTTTTTTTAGCCTACCACAATATGTATCTTTCCTATTCACAAGCAAATACCTTAAGAGAGTCTTACACCCTTGCTGGGACCTTGCTACTCTTCCTTGCTATTCTTGGTTAATGATTTCCTTGATATTCATTTGGTGTTTTTCTTTCTTGATTTTTGAATGAAATTCAACATTGCTGATAACTTTGTTCTTTCGAGTGCTGGTCTTCCTGTCACTCTTGTAGCTTCCTTTCTCATCTGGCACCTTGCTGGGTTGCACCACACAGGCCTGAAAGCCCTGTTCTTGCCCAGCTTCAAGACTGAAGAGCCCCTAGTCAGCTACAGAGACATGACTGGTTAAGTGGGTGGGGGGATCTTACACACCCGAAGCAAGGTGCTGGGGCAACACCCGGCTGTGAGCAGCAGGACAAGGCGTCAGTCTGCTCCCAGGGCGGGGAGAGGGGAGATTACCAGTTATAGGGGAAATGGACATCAGATTGGCTAGTACCTTACTAGGGAAACCAGAAGGGCACCCCTCTCACCACCCCTTTGATAAGCAATTGGAAATAATCATTAGCTGGCAAAGGACACAGGAAGGTCATTCAGGTGAGTAGGATATAGGTGAAGTAGGCACTGGTCAAGCAGGAGACACAGAGACAGCAAAAGAACAACTGTTCTGAATGACCTGACCATACACACTTTCTCAGTATACTCGGTCACTATTTCTTCTCAACAGTATTTATAGGGTTATAAAGCAGAAACCAAACAACATTGTAAAGCAATTATCCTCCAGTTAAAGAAAAAAAAAGACTATTTATTGGGTTTTCGTTCCTCTGACTATACCCTAAACCCTGGCATTCTTAAGGAACCTGTTTCAGGCCTATTGTCTTTTCATTTTAAATAATCTCCTTGGCTGAATTTATCTTCTTCCTTGGCACTTATATACTTGTGACACCAGAACATAAGTGTTGAACCCAAATATCTTCACTAAGCTACAGCCATATGTTATATATCTAGCTGCCTCCTTCATTTTTCCACTGGGATATCTGACTAATAACTGAAACCCAACTTGTCCCAAGTAGAATTTATCACTTTCCTCTTCAAAATCAGCTTCTATACCATTTCCTGTCTTAGTAGATGTCACCACAATTCATTTAGTTTAGATATCCTCTTCATTGCCTCCTCATCCAGTCAGTTACTAAGGCCCATAATTTCTACTTCCTAAGTATTTTTTTAGTCTATTCAATTATTTCACAACCTAAAGTCACTTTTCCAGTTCAGGTACCACTATCAAACTATTGCAATAGTCTCTGAATGGATTTCTTTGTAGGTATGAATCCCTTCTATCCATTCTCCATCTATCTACCAAGTATTCTTTCTAAAGGTTTTAATCACACCACTGTCTTAAACCAGTGCTCCCATTGTCCTCATGAGGCAGTTTAAATTCCTTAACATAATTATGAGGCCCATCATGCCTGGTCCTTGTTTCAATTCAGTGAAGTCACTCAGTTGTGTCTGACTCTTTGTGACCCCATGGACTGCAGCACACCAGGCTTCGCTGTCCATCACCAACTCCCAGCACTTACTCAAACTCATGTCCATCGAGTCAGTGATGCCTGCCAACCATCTAATCTTCCATCAACCCCTTTTCCTCCCACCTTCAATCTTCCCCAGCATCAGGGTCTTTTCCAAAGAGTCAGTTCTTTGCATCAGGTGGCCAAAGTATGGGAGCTTCAGCTTCAGCATCAGTCCTTCCAGTGAATATTCAGGACTGATTTCCTTTAAGATAGACTGGTTGTATCTCCCTGCTGTACAAGGGACTCTCAAGAGTCTTCTCCAACACCACAGTTCAAAAGCATCAATTCTTCGGTGCTCAGCTTTCTTTACAGTCCAATTCTCACATCCATACATTACTACTGGAAAAACCATAGCTTTGACTAGACAAATCTTTGTTGTCAAAGTAATGTCTCTGCTTTTTAACATGTTGTCTATATTTGTCATAGCTTTTCTTCCAAGGAGCAAGCATCTTTTAATTTCATGGCTGCAGTCACCATCGGCAGTGATTTTGGAGTCCAAAAAAATAAAGTCTCTCACTGTTTCCATTGTCTCCCCATCTATTTGCCATGAAGTGGTGAGACCAGTCCTTGTTTAGTCTTCAACCTTTTCTTCTTCCCCTCCCCCATCTCAAATTTATGCTCTTTTTTCTTAGAAACCATTGAAGGATTTCAGGCAGAGTGATGACAAGATACTAGCTTCAACCTATATGTATGTTTCTGACTTCTGTCTGAGGAAAAGATTTGAGGGGATAAGAGCAGGATGAGGGCAACCAATTAAAGACTTGTAATTATCCAGGGGCAATAATGTTTATAGCAATTCAGATACTTAAATGTTGTTGAATTAGGGATGTATTTTGGAAAAAGAAATAAAGTTACTGTGAATTAACTTTGATTACAATAGAATGTTCACATATTAAGTGAACCAACTAATTAGAAAAAGGACTTTTCCTGAAGCCCTGCTGGTTTCTTATGACACAATTAATAATCACAGATGCCATACGTTCAGTTCAGTTCAGTCGCTCAGTCGTGTCTGACTCTTTGTGACCCCATGGATTGCAGCACGCCAGGCTTCCCTGTCCATCACCAACTCCCAGAGTTACTCAAAGTCATGTCCATTGAGTCGGTGATGCCATCCAACCGTTTCATCCTCTGTCGTCCCCTTTTCCTCCAGCCTTCAATCTTTCGCAGCATCATGGTTTTTTCAAATGAGTCACTTCTTCACATCAGATGGCCAAAGTATTGGAGTTTCAGCTTCAACATCAGTCCTTCCAATGAACACCCAGGACTGATCTCCTTTAGGATGGACTGGTTGGATCTCCTTGCAGTCCAAGGGACTCTCAAGAGTCTTCTCCAACACCACAGTTCAAAAGCATCAATTCTTCAGCGCTCAGCTTTCTTTGTAGTCCAACTCTCACATCCATACATGACCACTAGAAAAACCATAGCCTTGATGGACCTTTGTCAGCAAAGTAATGTCTCTGCTTTTAAACATGCTATCTAGGTTGGTCATAACTTTCCTCCCAAGGAGTAAGCGTCTTTTAATTTCATGGCTGCAATCACCATCTGCAGTGATTTTGAAACCCAAAAAACAGTCTGTCACTGTTTCCAGTGTTTCCCTATCTATTTGCCATGAAATGATGGGACCTGATGCCACGATCTTAGTTTCCTGAACGTTGAACTTCAAGCCAACGTTTTCTCTCTCCACTTTCACTTTCATCAAAAGGCTCTTTAGTTCTTCTTCACTTTCTGCCATAAGGGTGGTGTCATCTCCAAGGAAACCAGATCTGAAAGAGACACATGTACCCCAATGTTCATCACAGCACTGTTTATAATAGCCAGGACATGGAAGCAACCTAGATGCCCATCAGCAGACGAATGGATAAGAAAGCTGTGATACATATACACCAAGGAATATTACTCAGCCATTAAAAAGAATTCATTTGAATCAGTTCTAATGAGATGGATGAAACTGGAGCCCATTATACAGAGTGAAGTAAGTCAGAAAGATAAACACCTATACAGTATACTAATGAATATATATGGAATTTAGAAAGATGGTAACGATAACCCTATATGCAAAACAGAAAAAGAGACACAGATGTATGGAACAGACTTTTAGACTCTGTGGGAGAAGGCAAGGGTGGGATGTTCAGAGAGAACAGCATTGAAACAAGTATACTATCAAGGGTGAAACAGGTCACCAGCCCAGGTTGGATGCATGAGACAAGTGTTCAGGGCTGATGCACTGGGAAGACCCAGAGGGATAGGATGGAGAGGGAGGTGGGAGAGGGTATCAGGATGGGGAACACATGTAAATCCATGGCTGATTCATGTCAATGTAAGGCAAAAAAAACCACTGCAACATTGTAAAGTAATTAGCCTCCAAATAATAAAAATAAATGGAAAAAAAAAAAAAAAAAGGTGGTGCCATCTGCATATCTGAGGTTATTGATGTTTCTCTCAGCAATCTTGATTCCAGCTTGTGCTTCTTCCAGCCCTGTGTTTCTCATGATGTACTCTTCATATAAGTTAAATAAGCAGGGTGACAATATACAGCCTTGATGTACTCCTTTTCCTATTTGGAATCAGTCTGTTGTTCCATATCCAGTTCTAACTGTTGCTTCCTAGTCTGCATACAGATTTCTCAAGAGGCAGGTCTAGTGGTCTGGTATCTCTTTCAGAATTTTCCACAGTTTATTATGATCCACACAGTAAAAGGCTTTGTCATAGTTAATAAAGCAGAAATAGATGTTTTTCTGGAACTCTCTTGCTTTATCGATGATCCAGTGGATGTTGGCAATTTGATCTCTGGTTCCTCTGCCTTTTCTAAAACCAGCTTGAACATCTGGAAGTTCACGGTTCACGTACTATTGAAGCCTGGCTTGGAGAATTTTGAGCATTACTTTACTAGAGTGTGAGATGTAATTTTCCAGGGGTCATGTATGGATGTGAGAGTTGGACTATAAAGAAGGCTGAGCGCCAAAGAATTGATGCTTTTGAACTGTGGTGTTGGAGAAGACTCTTGAGAGTCCCTTGGACTGCAAGGAGATCCAACCAGTCCATCCTAAAGGAGATCAGTCCTGGGTGTTCATTGGAAGGACTGATGTTGAAGCTGAAACTCCAATACTTTGGCCACCTGATGCGAAGAGCTGACTCATTTGAAAAGACCCTGATGCTGGGAAAGATTGAGGGCAGGAGGGGAAAGGGACGACAGAGGATAAGATGGTTGAATGGCTTCACTGACTCGATGGACCTGGGTTTGGGTAAACTCCGGGAGTTGGTGATGGACAGGGAGGCCTGATGTGCTGCAGTTCATGGAGTTGCAAAGAGTTGGACATGACTGAGCAACTGAACTGAACTGAGATGTAATAGCAGACAATCAATGTACATCCCTGTTGCATAAGGCACTACTAGGTGGAATATATAACATATAAAATGGACAGATATCAGTATGCCTTCTACACAGATGTTTATATGGTGATGGCCACAAATGTTTTCAGTTGTAAATGAATGGTTTTATAGAGAAACCTTCCCCATATTAATTCGTACACTTTATAAACCTAGACTTTGACTATCTTTTGGTTGGTGAAGAGAATAATATTTGAAAGAAAGTGAAAGTGTTAGTCACTCATTCATGTCCAACTCTTTTTGATCTATGGACTGTTATTGCCCACCAGGCCCCTCTGTCCATGGGATTCTCCAGGCAAGAATATTGGAGCAGGTTCCCATGCCTTCCTCCAGGGGATCTTTCCAACCCAAGGATCAAACCTAAGTCTTTTATGTCTCCTGCATTGACCTCTGGGTCCTTTTCAACTATTGCCATCATTTTAATAAATGTATCACACACTATTTAATAAACAGGTACAGAAATCAAGTTTAAAAATAAAAATAAGGCCATCAAAACACCAGGCTGTAGGATCTGCTGAGTACTTGTGTGTCACATTTACCGTAACACTCCAAGTCTCATTTTTTCTGACCTGCTTGAGAAGCAGGAAGTTAATCTTTTCCTGGATTCTCTCCTCCAAGTGTTCTTTCTAGAGTTCTCAAGGTACTCTGGGGTAAAGATTCTCATCTAAGAGGTGTAGACCCTTTGTTCTGTTGGCCATGCTGGAGCCATTCTTCTACTTCAGGGCAGAGACCAGTCTGTGGTACATGGCTCTCCTTGACCCACTGCCCTCCTTTTTCAAACTTGCTGATCCCTGAGTTGCCCATATGTCATGGCCTGAGCCTTTGTGGCCTCCTCTGTCCTGCCCACCTTTTTGCCTGGTTTATGTTTCTCATAGCCTCTTCTGGAGGAAGGGATTCCCGTGGAGCAGACTGGGGCTCTGGTTGTGCAGGCCTTTCATTTGCCTCACAGTCCCATCATTTTCAGAGAACACAAGGATGTGGAGGACTCTGAGGACAGTGTGGGAAAGGATATAGAAGCTTCACTAGAGAGTGGTCAGCCATGCCTTCACTCTGAACTAGTAGTTACTGCCCACTCTGCTCCCCGCCAGGCCTTGCCACTTAGTCTGGCCTACTCTGCCAGATGTCTTTTACTTTTGTTAATATGATGACTTTCTCTCCAATGGACACTCAAGCTCATCAGACAGTCATCTGTGTATGTCCAATCTCATTTATTGACGGTGACAAGTTTTCCCAAGGACCTGTAGGCTCCTTTCAAGCCAAGTAATGTTACCGTATCTCTGCTTTAGTAGACAGTTGGGAGGCTGGTTGGCCCCAGGTACAGAGGGTTCTAGGTCAACAGCTCAACTGAATCTCATATATAGTGACAGGATAGAAACTTACTTAAAAAATTAAAATTACTTCTTACAAATCTGTTGAATCTAAGACAAAAGCAGGAATGGCAGACAGCTGATGATTCTTTGATTTAGTAAAAACTGGAGCAACAGCACCTTTGAGTCTTAGAGGATATATATCAATTCCCATGTTAAACTGATTTCTGAGACTTAGCCGATCAACACAACTCAAAGTGGGTAGTTATGTAGTTTCTAGTTGATTGACTAAACATACATACAATATTTTTCACCTCTTCCTGCTAAGAGGTGTAGTCTATTTTCACACCCTTAAATCTTGGCCTGGTCTTCTGCTTTGTGTGACAAATGGAATGTGGCAAAGATGATGTTGCATGAATTCCAGAATTTAGGTGTAGGTTGCTTTGCAGCTTCTGCTTTTGCCCTCTTGCAGTGTTCCTCATCACCAAGTAAGGATGTTTGGCAGGACAACTGAATGATAAAAGATCCCTTGGAGAGACTGTTGTAGCTAAAAGTCAGCATCAAGGGCCCCAGAGATGTGAATGACACTGTCTTAAATCCTTCAAGCCAAGTCAAGCTGCCAGGTAACAGATGTTCCATAACTGCATGGTATAGACACTGACCCATCATAACATGTGCTTTCCAGAGTTGGAACAGGGTCCTGAAGAATATTGCTTTTCCAGGCATTAACTTTTAGTAGAGAATTCATAAGAAATTCTGGGGAAAGATCTTGGTGACATGTGGAACTTGAAAGGACTTGTGACAGTGGTTATATTCTAATCAGTGGGCACATATTATAGAATTTTAACAATGACTTTAATCAAACAACTGTGTTCCAGCTGAATATTAACATTGTTGCCATTTATGGGTTGAAGAAATTGGAGGAAGAGTCATCCAATACTTGTGCAGTCTTATGCAGCAGCTTGAAAACACTGGAGGTAACCTGGGTGTCTGTCATTAGGTAATCAGACAGACAAAAAGTAGTGCATACCCACTGTGGATTACTATGCAGTATTTGGAGTAATGGACTGAATGTACGCATACCAACATGGGCTAAGTGAACAAAGAATCGGAGCAATATGTACAAAAATCTTTTATATGTAGATACATACAAAGCAATATACATGTTTTAGGGTAACACATACAATACTGATATAATTTTAAAGCGCTAGAAATGGTTTTTCTGAGGTAAAGGGACTGAAAATGGAGTTAAAGGAAATAAAAACGAAAAGCAAGCCCTTTGTAAACCAATGCTGATAATGTACTATGAACTGAGGAACGTGATTACCTCATTGTCTATACCTGAGCCTGAAGACAGAGGGAAATAAGTCCTGCTACTTCCTCCTAATATTTTGAAGTCAACTTCTTTACTCATATCATTTCTACCTCCAAATGACAGGTACAGTAAAGGACAATAGAATTATTCCAATGACTGGATTTTTTTGTTAAGTTCAACAAATAAATATTAGGCTTTCTAGATGGCAGGAAAGGTCTATATAGTCAGAGCTATGGTTTTTCTAGTTGTCATGTATGGATGCGAGAGCTGGACCATAAAGAAAGCTGAGCACTGAAGAATTGATGCTTTTGAATGGTGGTGTTGGAGAAGACTCTTGAGAGTCCCTTGGACTGCAAGAAGATCCAACCAGTCCATGCTAAAAGAAATCAGTCCTGAATATTCATTGGAAGGACTGATGCTGAAGCTGAAGCTCCAATCCTTTGGCCACCTGATGCAAAGAACTGACTCTGTGGAAAAGACCCTGATGCTGGGAAAGATTGAAGGCAGGAGGAGAAAGGGATGACAGAGGATGAGATGGTTGGATGGCATCACCAACTCGATGGACATGAGTTTGAGTGAGCTCTGGGAGTTTGTGATGGACAGGGAAGCCTGGTGTGCTGCTGTCCATGGGGTTGCAAAGAGTCGGACACAACTGAACTGATTGACTAACTGTACAAGTTGCTTTGGAAGAAACAAATATGAGTTAGAGAAAAACCTTATAATGTGGTAAACTTATTTATAAAAGTCACATTAAAAAGCTATTTTTAGACTCACCTGGCAGCGCAGGGTTTGGAATCCACCTGCCAACTCGGGAGATATGGATTTGGTCCCTGGTCTGGGAAGATTCCACATGCCATGGAGCAACTAAGCCCATGCAACCACAACTACTGAACCTGTGCTTTAGAGCCCACAAGCCGCAGCTACTGAAGCCAACATGCTTTAGAGCCTGTGATCCACTGTAAGGGAAGCCGCCACGTTGAAAAGCCCACACACTGCAAGTAAGAGTAGTCCCTGCTTGCTGCAACTAGAGAAACTGCACAAAGCAATGAAGACCCAGTGCAGCCAAAATAAATAAATAATTACAATTATTTTAAAAGTATTTTAAATTAATTTTTCTCATTTATTCTTTCACTTGCCTAATTCATGAATGTATAGCGAAAGTTTATATTTATGAGATTGTTTCATATTATTTGTATGAATTTCTTGGAAAATGACTATGATCGAATTACCAGGGGAGTCTTTCACTGACCATGACAGGATTTGAATTGGCAAATAAAATGATTTTTATTGTTTAGTAAAATAATACTGATTTTCTTAGTATTCCAATGTTTTCCCTTCCTCCTATGAGTCATTATCAACATTTTCCCCTTTGTTGCTTTAATTACTATGAATATATATTTTTAGAAGACAATTTCCTTGACTTACTGACTTTAGTTTTACAATCCCAGGACACTATAGCACTATTTGGTCACTACTCTCTAGTGCAGTTAATTAGCTCTTTTTTCCATTTTTAGAAACATTTTATATACCTCTGTGTGCTTCAGATAATAATCTGTGAATAGCTGCAAGGCTTCCCTTGTAGGAGTGATGGAGTGAAGTTGACAACAGGAGGAATATATTAAACTAGATAAACTTCAGTGACAAGGAAAACTCAGGTAACAGTTTGATTTTTGTACACGTCATTTAAGCTTCGGCCTGGAGCCAGGAAGAAACAGGGGGTGGTGGTGAGATGATGAGCACTATAGAATAAATACGAATGCTTGTGAATATGACTCTTTGACTCTTTATGACCCCATGGACTGTAGCCTACCACTCTCCTCCATCCATGGGATTTCCCAGGCAAGAGTACTGGAGTGGGTTGCCATTTCCTTCTCCAGAGGATCTTCCCAACCCAGGGATCGAACCCGGGTCTCCTGCATTGCAGGCAGATTATTTATCATCTGAGCCACAAGTGAAATGTTAAAAAAAAAAAAAAACCTAACTTCATCAGGTGAGGAAAGAATGATTGAAGACTTGGTTAGAAGAAAAATATCTATGAATCTAATTCACCCTAAACTAAAATAATGTAGTGTCAGTTAAAATCAGGTCATGAAAAAAAAAAGAGGAAAAAGCTACGAAACTAAATAAATAATGCTTAGAAACTAGCAATCAAATCTTCTATTTTTATTTTTGTGTTTTAAACATTTATTTGAATTCTTTCTAGGTCACTATTTTTGGTAGTGAAATGAGGGCAGTTAGAGTCATAAAGATAATGGGATAGAAGATGGATCCTGTGAAGAAAGGCCAAAGGAGGTGCTGTGATTAAAACTAGAAAACACAGATGAGTTATCTTAATTTGCTTTGACCATATTCAAGGATATTAAACATTTATCTGAAAGAGTTTCTGACACCTTCTTTATATTCACAGAGAAAGAATTAAGTGGGCATTGGCCTAATTGAAAGGATGAGAGATTTTCTTTTTGTAAGGAAGAACATTTGAATTATAACGTTAATAAAAAGCAGGAAATTTTGTAAACTGAGGAAGACCTGACATGTCCTGGATGGAGCAACTAAAGGAAGGAACTGAGTCAGAACATATTTTTAGATCTCTTTAGGCTGGCTGATTTTATTAATTGGGCATAATGAGTATCTCTCTCTGTTTCCTTCCAAAAGTTTTAAGTGGATTCTAAGTGTTGTCCAATTCTACTTCCATATAGATAAAGACATTTAAATGATGATTATATCAAATGCTGCAGAATCTGGATTTGTCACGTATCATAATAACTTAAGTGCATGTGTGCTTAGTCAGTAAGTCGTGTCCGACTCTTGTGACTCCATGGACTGTAGCCCGCCAGGTTCCTCTGTGCGTAACATTTCCCAGGCAAGAATACTGGAGTGGGTTGCCATTTCCTTCTCCAGAGGATCTTCCTGACCCAAGGATCAAACCCACATCTCCTGCATTGGCAGGTGGATTCTTTACCATGGAACCACCTGGGAAGCCCTACTCATTCAAATCTAAATAAATAATAACCATAATTTGTGTCATTATAGTTCTTGAAAGTAATAGTCAGACCAAAACTAGAGAATTCAAAGTGGTGTATCTTCTAAAGACAATGGTCTTAGGAGAGCACATACTTATTCCATGAGATGTCCGGCATATCTGAAAGTGACCAAGCTCCCAGAACCTAGCATCTCCTGCTAGAAGCCATTCAGAGACTAAACTATAACTCAAAGACATTAGATGAATAGTCAAGAAATTTGAAGCCTTGAAGACAGGAGCTGCATAAGTTTCCAGATATGTTGACATTTGCTGTTTGTATTATTTTTTTTCTTTGCTCTTGAAGGAATTTTAAAGTAGATGCAGTTTGTCTTTGATCTCATTTCTCCTTTTCCTAGCTGTCATTCCTGTCTCCCGCTGAGCTCATCTGCTCTTTCCCTGCCTTATGCAGCAACCTATTCAAGCTAATCCTTCTCGGATGATGAATTAGTATTAAAATGGATCACTTATTTCTTCATTGTCAATACTCTCATGTCTTGCATACATAAGATCTCAGCTAAGGAAAGTTATCTGGTAACTTATTTGTTTTGTCTGTAATAGCTTAATAAAGCACTCTCCTCTTAGTAATGTAACTGAAACTAGGGAATTCAGTATGTTATCCTAAAAGAAAGCAATTCTTAAACTAGGTTTCTTGTAGAAAACAATCTGGGGTACTGGGGTTTTTAAGATCATGCATCTGAACAACCTCCCATTATACCATTTCTTCCTTTTTATTATAATTTTTCATCTAACTGACCACCTCCTGGTCTCCTACTGCATTCAACAGATCAATTTTGCTTTGCATTTCTTTTTCTCATCTTTCTTTCATTTTACTTCTGAATTATTAAAAGCATTAAACTTATTTTTTAAAAAGTCCTTCCTGTCCTCTGGCTAGACTCTGTCTTGGTATAAACTTCACACAGAATCTCTGGTTTTTTTTTTTTTTTTTTCTGAATGACCCAACAAATTATCTTCTAACTTTCTAACTCTATTTCTTATAAGTTCATTAATAGTCAAATTTGCCACCACTTCTTTTGCTATTCTCATTTGTATTTTTTACTATTGAAATTTCAATTTGGAGGAAGCACTACTTACATCTTCACTTCCTGGTGCATTCTCATTGTTACCCCTACCTCATGGAAGTCTTAAAATGCTTTTGCTTAGAAGCATTTTTTCCCCTTAGTGGTCAGAAGGAATTCTTTCTGCATTACTTTTCTTCCCATTTCATAGATAAATTTTGATTAGTTAGTTCATACTATGGAGATTTGTTTAGAAGTCATAAAATGGCTTATGCAGCTCTTAAAGTTGTTCTGATAACTTTATGGTCCCATTTTATGTATATTCATTTTCTTACTTCATTATGATAGTCCACATAATTGATATCTACTCTTTTATCTTTATTTTATTCTAATAGCAGAGTACATGGTACTTATAGATGCTACATAAATTGTATTTGTTAAATGAATGAGTGAATAAGCCAAGAAATCCAGCCAGCAGCATTTTTGAGTAGCTTTTCAATCAGTACAAAGGATTATAATTCATCAATCCTACCTCAAGTTTTATAATATATTCACAGAGAGAAAATTCATGCATATTTATTAGAAAACTGCTGAAAATTAGTGTGATAGAAATTATAGATGTGAAGATTCAGATAAAGGAGATAAAAGAAGCAGTCAGAAAACTGAAGAGAAACTTCCTGAAAATTGAGCTAAAAACAGATACAGTGTTTGATAATCCCAGGTATTTAATGACATAACATTTCTTCAAATGTTCATATCCTTTCTAGAGAATAAAAATCTGTATGTAACAGACCAAAATTGCATTTCCTGTCCTGTATATGGACTCCTCAAAGGCAGGAATTCTTGTCAATGCCATATCCCCAGTGACTGGAATAGTGCCTGGCATTCTGAGCACTCAAAAACAGTTATTGAATTAATGAACAAAAATCATTCAGAGAACCACTCAGGAGTCAATCAAATACCTACTTGTCCAATAACATATTGGTTGAGTGATCATCATACGTTCCCTATCATTGTTGAATATTAGTTATTCAGGCTCGGTCCTGAATATAGTCAGAATCAGAAATCACTTACATGTAGTTTCAGGGGAAAAGTCAAGATGCACAATTTGTACCTCCTCCTTCAATATCTCAATATTTAGGGGAAACATATTTTCCTTTTTCTTCTAAATTATTTGTTCACATGTAAGAAAGTTGTGGTATACAGAATATTGTAATGGTCCCCAAAGATGTCCAAGTGTTAGTCTCTGGACTTGTGAACATGTTACCTTATGTGGAAGAAAAGACTTCACATCAGAGTCAGGGAGGAGATGTGATGACAGAGGCAGAGTTTGGAGTGATGTACTTTGAAGAGGGAAGAAGGGGTCATGAACCAAAGAATGCAGACAACCCTGGAAAAGGCAAGGAAATTGATTCTCTCCTAGATCCTCCAGAAAGAATGCAACCCAGCCAACACCTTAATTTTTAGCTTGGAAGATCCATCTCAGTTCTCTCATCTCCAGAACTGTTAGATAATACATTTGTGTTTTTCAGCCACTAAGTTCCTGGTGATTTGTTACAGGAGACATAGGAAACTATTAAAATGCAATGAATTTTCAACCAGTCAGGAATTCTTGACCCTAGTATAAACTCTCCCACCAGTTACATTTGTGATAATAAAACAGTAACTTCCTATGTCTCATTCTGTATAAATTGTTTCACTGATGAAACAGATGTTTCATCTGTTTAGTACAATAGATGTTGTACTAAATCAGGAACACCTCATTAAATAGTGGAACTCTGATAGTCTATCTCTGGCAGTTCTTGCTTCTGAAGGATTGTAGTTTTTGTCTTTACCTCCCCATGCTGGGATCTGGCTCATATCCTTTTGTTCTTTTTCCGGAATTTAAAACTCAATTATCCCCCTCTCTCAATAAAGACACAGACACTGTCTGACTCTTCACCCAGTATTTTATTTCTGTCACTCTTTAACCATTCCAAATGTGTTTTAAAAAAGAAATGTGACTTTCTTTATGAGGCAGAGTTATCTTTGAGAATACAATGAGTGTGCATCATTTATAAGGTAAAATGTTTTTTCCATTTTGAGATGTATCAAAGGCCTTTATTGACTATCTTAAATTGAGAATTGATATCCTATATTAGAAGTTTGGAACCAACCTGTTCATTCCCTACTCAGTTTTTCCATCCTGACCCTTTTCCCCTTTTGTAATCATAAGAGTTTGTTTTCTTTGTCTTTGAGTCTATTTCTGTTTTGTAATTCAGTTCATTTGTATCATTTTTTAGGTTCCATATGTAAGTGACGTCATATATTTCTCTTTCTCTGTATGACTTACTTCACTTAGTACAATAATCTCCAGCTTCATCCATGTTGTGGGAAATGGCCTTATTTTTCATTCTTTTTTATGACTATTATTCCACTGTACATATGTACCACATCTCCATGTCTTCTTTGTCCATTCATCTGTCAGTGGACATTTAGATTGTTCCACGTCTTGGCTATTGTGACTAGTGCCAAAATGGACATTGGGATGCATGTATCTTTTCAAGTTAGAGTTTTCTTTGGATATATGCCCATGAGTGGAATTACAGGATCATATGGCAACTATCTTTGTTTTTAAGGAAACTTCATACCATTCTCCATAGTGCCTGCACCAATTACATTGTCACCAACAGTGAAGAAGTGTTCCCTTCTTTCTCCAGCATGTATTATTTGTAGACTTTGATGATGGCCATTTTTGATATGCTTCCTTGATTCAACAAGTGTGAAGAACTCATTAAGTACCTGGTTGTGTTACTCATTATTGGTGACTGTGATGGAGTTGAGGACTACTCAGATGAACCAGACATTATTCCTGTACCCAAGGACTATGTTTTGATAAAGAGATGAATATTTATACAATCGTGAGACAGTGAAATAAATGGTAATGGTGCAGAGGGAGTATAGAGACTTGGGCAATTTGGAAGATTTCACAAATAAGGGAGAATTTGAGCTGGGATATTTATAATTGGATTTTGTGACTTGAAGAATAAAATGAAATTTTGAAAAAGAGAGGCCTAAGTCTTTCTGATCAAGCCTTACCTCCAAAAAAGGAACATTCTGAAGGTTCATCTTGGCTCAGATGGTAAAGCGTTCGCCTGCAATGCAGGAGACCTGAGTTCAATCCCTGGGTTGGGGAGATGCCCTGGAGGAGGGCGTGGCAACCCACTCCAGTAGTCTTGCCTGAAGAATCCCCATGGACAGAGAAGCCTGGTGGGTTACAGCCCGTGAGTCACAAAGATTTGAACACAACTGAGCAACTAAGCCCATATTGCTCTAATTGAGCGATATGATTGACAGAACAGAGACTCAGAAAGCTGTATGCTGTACATGAGGAATTGTTAGGTGGCTCATATGAATTGGGCTTCCCCTGTGGCTCAGTTGGTAAAGAATCCATCTGCAATGCAGGAGACCTGGGTTCAATCCCTGGGTTGGGAAGATCCCCTGGAGAAGGGAAAGGCTACCCACACCAGTATTCTGGCCTGGAGAATTCCATGGACTGTATAGAGTCAGACATGATTGAGTGACTTTGACTTTCACTTTCACTTTCTTATGAATGGCTGAAATCATATTCATTCATAAGAAATCATGGTCAAAAGAGTTTGAAGATGACTTATATGTTATTGAAGTAGAACACATCAGGCAACAGTGTTATAGCCACGCTTTCCGGGAAACAGACTCACTCAGAAGGACAATGCAGATAGTGGAGTGCAGTTTATTACACCGGCGGGCCCAAGGCAGAGTCTCCTCTTAGCCAAGGACCCCGTCCAGCATTTGTGAAAATCTTTTATACCCCATGCCTACGTGTCTAAACCCACCTCCTATCCCATGTGTACGTGTCTAAACCCACCACTTGCCCCATGTGTACGTGTCTTAAACAGTCAATAGTCAATAAGCCCGCAGTTACATTCCAACCAGTTAATAATCCATAAGCCTGTGATTACATCTTGACAGATACGAAAAAAAGTTTATGACCTGTCCAGAGACAGGTGTGATTACGGTATGCTTCCTCTTAGGCAATGAGTAGCCTGGATGTGATCTTCAGGATTCCTCTGTCTGGAGGGGGTCTTATCCTTCCATTGTCGTCCTCACAGGCACTAAGCAGAGAGTTCAGAGTCCACTGGAGAGGCAGTCGAGCACAGCCAGCACGGACAGGCCTGAGATGGAGTTCAGGCCCTATGAATTCCTTCTTCATTCCCCCCTCTTGATGCTCTTAGTTTCCACAATGAGCATCACTCATTGAGATATATTGTACCTTGGCCCTCCTGTCACCCACATGAGAGAATGCTATCAACCTCTGGGTTACAAAATTCACAAGGCATTGTAGGAAGCAGGGCCCACAGAGCAGTATGATTAAGATTACTATAACAACAGTTACAATGGTTTTCCACCAGTCTCCTTTTACCCAGGAGAGAACTGAAGTCCAAAATGGAATATTTTCATTAGACATGGCTTTCACTTGATTTTTCATATCCTTCAAGGCAGTAGATACATTTCCAGACAGGTCAGGGATGTACACACAACATTCGACTTTAATTATGGCGCAAGTCCCTCCTTGGGCTGCTGTGAGTATGTCTAATGCCATCCTATTTTGAATTACTGCCTTCCTCATCTGAATTTGTTCTTCATTCAAAGCTTGAATGGCTTTTGTGCTGTCTAAGAGGGCCTGTTTAGTGAAATTAGTTAAGGCCTCTACCTTAACCATGATATCCGTTGTCCCTACAGAGGGTACAAACAAGGCAGCTAGATAGTCATACCATTGGAACACAGATCGTGTCCATCTTGCATGCAGATAAGGCAGGTTTACTGGAGGCTGGTGTAGGCCAGGCTTAATACTGCCATGGGTGAAAGCAAATCCTAATGTGCAATGCCCCACCCAGCCAACTGGTAACCATGGCCATAAGTTAAGCCCACAGAGCCACTGGGTCCCATTGGGGGCTACCCAGCGGATTCCAGGATTATATTTCCAGTCGGAACCGGGCCACTGAACAGACTGATTGGGGTGATAGGTAACTTCCAAGATTTGTTTACATTGTTCAGGGGGCAAATAACCCATATATTTTAATTCTTTTGGGTCTAGGGGGTGGTCTCCAAATACAAGTTTCTGTTCTTTTTGTTCCCAGCAAATAGTAGCAGGGGTAATCAACTGTCCTTTCTCAGGAGTCATCCAGAAATATTCATCCCAGACCTGGTAGTATTGCTCAAGGTACCGGGAGGCTTATCCCCCTTTTGTAAGAGAACCCTTCTCCTTCTTATTTTTCATATATGAGGTATAAGCCTTTGTTACTTCCATAAGGCTGGTGTTCATGTTAAATGTAACCCTATGTCCCTGGCCCATTGATGGCTTCTTCTTACACCAGGAGAGCAAAGAAAGGTTATGGTTGGTGAGAGAGAGAAAAGTTCCTTTCTGTTGCTCTAAGAAGGAACACAGTGGTATAAAGTCCCCGTAACGGAGTGGCGATACCCACAAGGGGAGTCCGTCTATTACTGACAGGGGCATGGCCCCACATACCCAACAGTTGGAGGAGTTGTGGAAGTTCGCGTAAGAATGTGCCCACGAGATGAAGACGTTGTCCTGTGCAGGAACACTGGTCAGGTTCAGGATTGCGTTGATGAGGCCGAGCAGCAGGAGTCATTTACCCAGCTCCATCCTGTAGAGGGCTCGTCCGGGATCTCGTTCTCTTTTTCTTCTTCAGAATGATTTTGGTTTCCCGTGGGTCGGTGGGGTCCTTCTGGGTGGTCCACTCAGCGTCTTCCGGGTCAGCGTGGTATGCCTTCTTCGCTCTGGTGTGATGGATCAAGGGACAATACCTGCAACTTTAACTGCAGTAGGGGTAGTTAGAATAACATAAGGGCCCTTTCACCAAAGGGCTAGCAAATCATGTTTCTAATCTTTGACCCATGCTTGGTCACCAAGTGTAAACTCATGAATCTGTTCCCCAAGGGGGAACGGCACCCTTTCTTGTACAAACTTAGTTACCCGATTTATTACCTTACCCAGTTCCATCTGCTGTGAAATCCTATCCCCCCTCACCTGAGGCAAATTTGTTGACACCTGTTTTATTATGGGAGGAGGCCTCCCATACACAATTTCATGCGGAGAATAGCCTTGGGACTGTGGGGTCATCCTGAGTCTGAGCAGAGCCATTGGAAGCAAGTCCACTCAGGAGCAGTCAGTCTCTCTGATCCACTTGGAGAGTCCCTTTAAGTGTCCAGTTGGTTCATTCCACCATCTCAGAACTCTGGGCCTATATGCAGTGTGCAGTTTAAAGTTTTGCTTACTTGTTATACTAAATCAGCTACAAAAGCCGGGCCATTGCCTGATCCAATGCTGGTAGGATATCTAAATCTAGGAACCATTTCCCTAACCAGGCACTGGGATACTTCTGATTCTCTTTCAGTCCAGGTAGGAAAAGCTTTTACCCATCTCAAGAATGCACATACCATGACCAGCAGGTAACGGTAGTGTCGGTGAGGTTTCATTTCAGTCAAGTCCACTCCCAGGTGTTCAAGGGGCAGTGTGCCTTTCAGTTGAATACCCGGAGGTTTTTGTCTGAATATCCAAGAGGCAGCATTAACCTGTGAGCAGTCAGCATGGCCTAGCTGGGTCACTTGGTGTGTTTGGCTTACCAGAGTGTGTGCCAGCTCCTCCGGTACCAATAATTTGCCACTTGTCAATTCCCACCCTCTCTTTTCAGTCTTGATGGCCCCTTCCACTTTGGAATACCTCAGAGCTGTTGTCCCTGTTTTATCAGACGAGTGCCATCAGTATATAGGACCCAATTAGAGTCTGGAACCTTGAGTCCTTCTTTAAAACAAACCCCAGATACCTTACCTCCTCTTTGTAGATCTGTGCCTTCTTCTTCGACACCCGGTAACCTGCTTTCATCAACAGCTGGAGCAGTGCATTTGTCCCTTTCCAGCATTTTTCCTTGGTCTCAGGCAGCCAGCAGCAGGTCATCCCCCTATTGTAGGAGCTGACATCCATACTCTTCCGGATGGAATGAGTCCAGATCAGAAGCCAGGGCTTCCCCAAAGATGGCTGGGAAGTTTTTAAACCCTTGTGGGGGAGCCCAGATGAGCTGTTGTTTGGTGCTCCCCACTGGATCTTCCCATTCAAAGGCAAAGATGGGCTGTGACGCTGGGGCGAGGCGTATGCAGAAGGCATCCTTGAGATCTAGGCAAGTGTAAACTTTAGTCCTCGGTGGGAGGAGGCTAAGCAAGGTATAGGGGTTTGGAACAGTGGGGTGTAAAGTCACAGTAGCCTGGTTGACTAGCCTGAGATCTTGTACAGGCCTACAGTCCTGTCCTCCTTCCCTTTTGACTGGCAGGATTGGCGTATTCCAAGCCGACTGGCACTCTACTAGAATGCCTGTTTGTTTCAATCTATTGATGTGGGGCAATATGCCGGTTCAGGCTCCATCCATAGCGGGTACCGGCGCCCTCTAACCGGGATGGTGCCTGGTTTGAGTTCCATTATCACTGGGGCGTGATGTTTAGCCAGCCTGGGGGGAGGGGTGTTGTCTTCCACCCAGACCTCAGGGAATAATTGAGTTAACTCCCTCATGCTCTTCTGTCCCACCCGGTTCTGCCTTCAGAGGCTCATGCAACCTCCACTCATCTTGGGTTGGTATTGAGAGAGAGGGCAAATAAGTCATAGAGTCCGTCCAGAAGGTGGGCCTCTCCTCAGGGGAGAAAGTCACATGTGCTCCTAGTTTGGAGAGCAAGTCTCTTCCCAACAGGGGTACTGGGCACTCAGGAATGTAGAGGAATTCATGAAGCACTTGGTGCCCCCCCCCCCCATCTGACATTTTCTGGGCTGGCAAAACGATTTAGTCATCTCTCCTCCCCATACCCCAGTTACAGCGGTAGTCTTTTTGGACAGTGGTGCCACAGGTTTTGTACCGACAGTTCTGCTCCTGTATCCACCATGAAGTCAATGTTTTGGTCCCCCACTTTTACGGTTACCATGGGCTCTCAGAGACCTGATATCTCTGAGCCCTGGCAGCCCTAGTTAATTTCCAGGTCAGCAAGCCCCACAACTGCGGGAGCTTCCTCTTCCTTCCTTGCCTTAGGGCATTCATTCTTCCAGTGGCCAAAAGCTCGGCGCCAGGCACACTGGTTTGGCTGTAACGGGCCCAGGGCCTCCCTTGGGACCGGCTGAAGGACTGTCCTGTCCCTGGGGCAGATGAGGTTTTCTGGAGGGCCCGAGGTAGACTTTCCCAGAGCAGCAGCTTGCACTATAAGTCTCTTGTCTGTTCTCTTTCATTCCCTCCAGCTCTCTGGCAGAGCGCGGTCTCTGCTTAATTCCAACGTCTCCCTCCCCCTCTTGTCAGTACTCACCAGGAGAGGCGGGTATAGCTTGGGCGGTTCGGGTGGAGCGGGATCCTGGAAGTGTTGGCCAGAGGCTTCAGTCACCGGGATCGGAGCCTGCCCAAATGGCGGCTCTATGAACTCCGGGAAAGCTGGCGGAGGAGCAGCGGCTGTTGCAGAAACTTCACCTGGCCCTGGATCGGGCATTAAGGAGGCCTCCGGTCCTGGTGAAGCACTGGGAGGCAGGCGCGTCATTATCCAGCATGGGGGAGGGGTCAGGTCATCCCCGTCCAAATCCTGTAGAATTTCCTTTTTTATCATCAGTCAATTTTTGTGCCATTAATATTTTTCCCTTTCCCTTCTGGATACAGAACCTTGTCCAAGTAGGAGGGTCTCAAGCTAACCCTAGCCATGCATGAGTCAATAGATGGATATTGATCCAGGTGTCCTGGCTCTCCTGTGACTACTGTGTAGATTGCTTCCACTATTTTTAAGTTCACGGTGTTCTCTGGTGGCCATCCTGCTCCCATAGGGGGCCATTCGACCTCACAGAGCATGTGGAGGCAGTTAGGCTTCATCTTCACCCCATATTCTCCTCTTAATCCCTTCTTTAAAATTTTCACTCCAATACAGTTGCCTTAGATTCACTTCACCCCATCTTGCTTACCTTCTCGGACCTTCTTCTACATTTCCTTTTCGTTCTGTCTACGAAGTTCTCAGTACCCTATGTACTTCTGATATTTCCACTCAGTGACACTTAAATTGCCATTCTGCCTCCTTCCTAATTGGGGTGAGAAGAGCCTTACCTGCCATATCCCAGAGGGAGAAGGGGGATCAGCGTGTCTTCACCTGCTGGTCAGCACAGCTGAACCAGAACATCACATGGTCCGAGA